>NC_090251.1:27858918-27898843 GCF_037325665.1 Littorina saxatilis
TCTGCATGTAGCCTGCTTACATGGACACGACTGCCAAATAGTCTCGGCCCGCTCAAAATAACAATCACCGAGACTTTCAGTAATTCCATCGCGTGACGTCTAACCCTCGTACGTCATAATGTGACGTCAATGTAATATGACGTCTTCAAATGTTAAAGTTTCTACCACAGACATACATACATACATACGCACGCACGCACGCACTCACGCACGCACGCACGCACGCACGCACAGACAGACAAAAGTTAGCATCGCATAGGCTACACTTCGTGAGCCAATGATGTCAAGAAAAGTTCGAAGATCTGTGATTAGGCCTAAAAAAAAAATAGGTGTGGTTACGGTAACCCGACCTACCCTATTTTTTGGGGCCGACCCTATAACTTTTTATTACATTTGTCAAAAAAATACCCAAAACAACAAGTAAACGAGTGCAGAAAACGCAATGAAAGCGAAAGCGCCCGAGTCGCACACTTATTTCCCTGTCAAGTAGGTTTAATTTGTACACATTAGAAAAAAAAGTTGAAAAAAAAAGTGATTGCCTACCTACCTACCCTATTTTTTTGGCTATGTTACCGTAACCACACCTATTATTTTTTTGGGCCTCAGATGAAATATTTTTCATACCAAGTGAGATCATAGAATTCACTGCCTTGTCTTTATAATAGTTGATATCTACAGACATTGCTTTGTGGTATGTTGCGCCTTTATAATACGTCCCAGTCAGTGTTGTATTGGTCTGATATATCGCTCGAGTTGACTCTGTGAAGGGACGGAGCTTGTCTCTGTACACAGAAAAGGTTACATGGATTATTTCATCCACAGTAACGTATCGTACTTTATCAGTAAATAACAAAATAAATGTGATGCTCTTTCTGCTCTAATTGAAGCAAATTGATGATTCATTTTGTAATATTTTCTTAAATATTATCGCTTTATGCTTTGTTTTTAATTATGATTCCGCCTTTGACCTATATAAACATGATACCTATAAAAAAAATATATAAAAAAAAACACCAGCACTTTTTTCAATCATTGTTTAAATGCTTCAACAAGAACTCGGAACACATTTATCAGAATTGTATATGCACAGCATGCAAAATGATAGCAAAAAAGTATCGCATGCACTAAGATTCGAAAACAGATTGGATGCTTTTACCGCCGAAAAACTTGCCTAAAATTCTATGTAAATAGATTCCTCAATGGAACGTTTCTGTACTAACAACTAGATTTTTGGTATGAGTCCGAGTAGAAGATTGTTGTCATTCCATGTAAAAGTCAGATCAGTGTTGTTACACATGGTCGTTTGTGAGGGAATAAGAGAAGAAGTGCATCTTCGATAGACGAGACCAGTTTGCTGGTAAAGCTAAGGCATTCCGCTACTATGCAAGAATCTATGTTGTTGTTGTTGTTGTTGTTGTTGTTGTTGTTGTTGTTGTTGTTGTTGTTGTTGTTGTTGTTGTTGCTTCTGATACTTAAAAACAACGCTACTAATCACAGAAGCTTGTACCAAAGTGTGTGTCGAACAAAGTGTCCTTCTCCTTAGACTTACTGCATTAATACTACTTCGATTGATGGACATTTTGACACAAGCGCCTGTGCTACCGATGGCATATCAGTACTACCGCCTGAACATTGTCAGCTTTAGGTGTTTGGATTGATCAGATTGCGTTATGTTTTTGTGTTGCTATTTTAACGCCGATGGAACAACGTTGGCTTCCACCTTTAGAATTGAAGGGTGAACCAGAGTATGTGAATCACATGGATAGAACAGGAAGGAGAATCAATTAAAACCACGCTCAACATATGCACCGATCAGCCAATCCATTCATATCAGCCAGCCAGCTTAGCCAGCTAGGTTTAGATTGTCATACATTCCAAGAATGACGAATGAGCTTTTATATGCCTTGCTCAAAAGACAACAAGATAAAAGCAGGTACCTCAATAACTAACGGAAAGAAGCAAGCAAACAAACAAACAAACAAACAAACGTAATGCTTGTTAATTAAAGATGCTTCAAACAAAAAAGATGATTCACTTAATTATAATAACTTAGGTACAAAATTACCACTGTAACAGTTGCTATTACAACTGGATAACAAGTCGCGTAAGGCGAAAATACAACATTTAGTCAAGCTGTCGAACTCACAGAATGAAACTGAACGCAATGCAATTTTTCAGCAAGACCTTTAATGACGTCATATCCGGCATTTTGTAAAAGTTGAGGCGGCACTGTCACAAATTGATTGACATTTTGGCCAAGCAATCTTCGACGAAGGCCGGACTTTGGTATTGCATTTCAGCTTGGAGACTGACAAATTAATTGATGACTTTAGTCCTTAAAATCCTAAGAGTTGTAATTAAAATTATTTGTTTTTAAAACGATCCAAAATTACGTTTATCTTATTTTTCATCATTTTCTGATTCAAAAAACATATAAATATGTTATATTCGGATTGAAAAAAAGCTCAGAAAATTACAAATATGAAAATTATGATTAAAATTAAATTTCAGAAATCGATTTTTAAACAATTTCATCTTCTTTCTTGTCGGTTCCTGATTCCAGAAACAAATAGATATGAAGTTATGTTTGGATGAAAAACACGTTCAGGGAGTCAAAAAGAATAGAGATATAGAAAAGCGTGCTATCCTCCTCAGCGCAACCGCTACCGCGCTTTTCTGGATTGTTAATTTCACTGCCTTTACCACGAGCGGTGGACAGACGATGCTACGAGTGTACGGTCTTACGGAAAAAATGCAATGCGTTCAGTTTCATTCTGTGAGTTCGACTGAGCTTGACTAAATGTTGTATTTTCGCCTTACGCGACTTGTTTTTAACTGTCTACGTCTAATATGGGATACTTCAAAACAGAAGCTTTCCTTAATGATTGTTTAACTACGTAATTAGTGATACTTCAAAGCGGGAGTGTTTTCCTTGTAATTGTTTTAACTGTTAATTTGGTATGCGTTTCGTCAAACAGGAGATTATGCATTCGAGTGCACATTCACCCTTTATGGAAAGCCAATATAAACATAAATATATAATTAGATTTTTTTCTGGTGTGTGTGTGTGTGGGGGGGTATCTTTCTCAAAAGCGCGCGCGTGTTTATGTCTGAGTCTGTGGGTCAGTGTTGTGCGTGTACGTGTTTCTATGATTGTGTGTGTCGTGTTTGGGCGTGCGTGAGTGTTTTGGGTGACATTTGGTCATTTATTACAGTATCTGAGGGGGAAAAATACACAGTCGATTTACCTGTGTTGCCTTGACCCAGTATTCCAGCATTCCACAAGCTTTGAGATTATGTGTTTAGCGAACACTGAATAAACATCCCTTTTATCGCATCAACTGCACCACGCCCTGCCTTCCTTCTTGGTGTGTGTGTGTGTGTGTGTGTGTGTGTGTGTGTGTGTGTCTGTCTTTCTGTCTGTATGTCTGTCTGTCTGTCTGTCTGTCTGTCTGTTCAAAACATAAGCTTTCCTTAATGATTGTTTAACTACGTAATTAGTGATACTTCAAAGCGGGAGTGTTTCCTTGTAATTGTTTTAACTGTTTGATATGCGTTTCGTCAAACAGGAGATAATGGATTCGAGTGCACATTCACTCTTAATGGAAGGCCAATATAAACATAAATATATAGTTAGATTCTTTTTGCTGGTGTGTGTGTGTGGGGGGGGGTATCTTTCTCAAAAGCGCGCGCGTGTTTATGTCTGAGTCTGTGGGTCAGTGTTGTGCGTGTACGTGTTTCTATGATTGTGTGTGTCATGTTCGGGCGTGCGAGAGTGTTTTGGGTGAGATTAAGTTATTACAGAATCAGAGAGAGAAAAGTATACAGTCGATTTACCTGTGTTGCCTAGACCCAGTATTCCAGCATTCCACAAGGTTTGAGATTAGGTGTTTAGCGAACACTAAATAAACATCCTTTTTATCGCATCAACTGCACCACGCCCTGCCTTCCTTCTTGGTGTGTGTATGTGTATGTGTGTGTGTCTGTCTGTCTGTCTGTCTGTCTGTCTGTCTGTCTGTATGTCTGTCTGTCTGTCTGTCTGTCTGAGTCTGTGTCTGTCTGTGTTTGTGTGTCTGTCTGTCTGTGCCTATGTCTTTACCGGTGAGTGTCTGTGTTTGCGTACGTGCGACAAGTGCTCATCTCGTTCAGCTTATTCTACGGTTGAAAAGATACAGGATTGTGATATTGCTACACAAAAACATTCAAAATGAAAAGAGTTTCCTTACTTTGGATTTAAAATAAAACAAACAAAAACTAAAAAGAGGACAAACGAATGAACAGACAAAACATATAAAAACAAAAAACAGCAACAAGCCGTACGCAAACAAGCAAGCATGACGCAAACAAGCAAGCATGACGCAAACAAGCAAGCATGACGCAAACAAGCAAGCATGACGCAAACAAGCAAGCATGACGCAAACAAGCAAGCATGACGCAAACAAGCAAGCATGACGCAAACAAGCAAGCATGCACAATATACAAAGAAACAGACAATTTAAAGTAGGAGCAGACAACCAGAATTAATGAAAACAAAACAAAACAAAACGTGTTTATCCTATATGAGAGTATATTTTCCCGTGTATAACTAAATCATATCCTCACACGTGTGAATTTCATGTAGGCCTAAAGTGTAACCCCCTACACATACACCGCCTGGTGGTGACCTTACACATAATTGTCCACAGGCGCGGCGGAATTAGTATATGTCGTTGATGTTTTTCTGTGCCTTTCTTTGTGTTAAATTTGTTCCTGAGGCAAAGGCTTCCTTCTTTCCTTTGGAACTGGTCACATGATGATCTAATTTAACTGACTCGGTGTTCAACGTAAACCGTCATAATGTTTAAGTAAGACGCACTACTTCGGGTATGTTTCGTTTGTGTGTGAATGCGGCTGAGTGATTGCCAAGTCGAGTGAAATGGTTTGATGTTTGAAAGTGAGTAAATTCAAAAGGACGGAGCTGTCGGTAAGATGAGGTACAATAATACAGAATTTAGGATGAACAGAATACTACATGTCTTGATGTGTGATACCAGGTTTACACCCGTCGTTGTTGTTGTTGTTGTTGTTGTTGTTGTTGTTGTTGTTGTTGTTGTTGTTGTTGTTGTTGTTGTTGTTGTTGTTGTTGTTGTTGTTGCCAAACAATTAAAATGCTCGCTTTCGCTCGCGTTTCAATTCTATCTTTTAAACCTCGTGTTAAAGGCACAGTCAGCCTCCCGTAAACCATCACAGACACTGTCAGGCTTTTACACACAGTACAAACACCCTTTCGTTTAAACACTCACTGCTTGAGAACATCCTAGGTGCCCTACGTAAAGAGCGAGCAATTTTCAAAGAATTTATTTGTGCGTGGGCAGCCGGGTTGTCTGATGTGACAATCGGACGGCGCGTTTTGGCGCACACACACACACACACACACACACACACACACACACACACACACACACATGCAAAAATAAGGTGATAATACAAGTAGTGTTTGTCTGAAGAACGTTACGTTTAAACTGTTTGGTAAATGATACTTCTTTCTTCTGTGTTCGTGAGATTTGTTATCCCAAGTTCACCTGATGGGGAAAATGTTGCGTACCACACCGCTTTAGTCTGCCGCGTAGGTAGCGTCCTCGAGTGAATGTGAGCAAGGTGTCTGTGCAAACGCGGGACTTTTTATCATGCACATCGGTCTTTGTGCATGTGCTTGCATACGGGGGTGGTACGAGTTTATCCGGTTAGATTTGTCACTGCACCTTGACTCAGGGAAAAACCGCTGCCGTGTGACACTTCAAAATGGGAATGTTTTCCTCATGATTATTTCAACAGCATCATATTTCATTCTTCAAAACTTGAGTGTTTTTCTAATCGGTTGTTTCAACTGCCTGGTATGTGATCTCCAAATCAGGAGATAACTAAACCGAGTGCCAGCTCACTCTAACGCCACAACAGCACGTTGATAAAACAGGTGGGCGATCCAGGAAGTGGAAACATTAGAGAAAAGCCTTTTTTGTGCAGATAACAGCAGATACTGTGTCAGATTGAATCAGTTGTGCATATAGCGTCGACTGAAACGATACGTGTATGTTGTTGCTGATTGATTCAACCCTAAGGTAAGAAGACGACATAGTGTCACATACCTCTGCTGCATGCACATTCTCTGCCTGTAATAATTCTTTTTTAAAAACTCCCTTTTATCCTGACAAACCTGTCGTTTTCACAGTAGAAATAGTATGTTAAACACATCAATTTTTCGTAAAATTCATGAAGCAAATTGCGAGTAACGGTTAGATATTAGCAAAATATGTGCAACATTTCGATCATTCAAAAAGGGTATAAAGAAATATAACTGACAACAAAAAACGTCTCCAATCGTGTGTGTGTGTGTGTGTGTGTGTGTGTGTGTGTGTGTGTGTGTGTGTGTGTGTGTGTGTGTGTGTGTGTGTGTGTGCGCGTGCGTGTGTGTGTGTGTGTGTGTGTTTGTGTGTGTGTGTGTTTGTGTGTGAGTGTGTGTGTTGGTGTGTGTGTGTGTGCGTGTGTGTGTGTGTGTGTGTGTGTGCGTGCGTGTGTGTGTGTCCGTGTATGTGTGTGTGTGTATGTGTGTGTGTGTGTGTGTGTGTGTGTGTGTGTGTGTGTGTGTGTGTGTGTGTGTGTCAGTATTCTACAGGCAAAGAAATGATCAAGTTACATTTGGTCCTCCTGTCTTTCTGTGGATTTTTTCCTGGCGTCAGAAATGCATGTCCAATGGAAAGGTAGTATTCAAAGTGCTCTTTGGTGTTCATTTCCTTCTCTTAGATTTGACAAACGAAGTTATTATTATAAAATATTGATAGTTTATAACTCCAGCGGTTTTTGCCGACTCACCGATTAAAAGCTGGCTCATGCTGATCTCCATTTTTCGACATGTCTGTTATAATTTGCAAACATTAAGTATATTATAGCTAGTTATAATTGATCTATCTATCTATCTATCTATCTATATATCTATCTATCTATCTATCTATCCATCTAACTTTCAATCTATCAATCTGTTTGATTCAACCACAAGGTAAGAAGACGAAATATACCTCTGCTGCATGCACACTCTCTGCCTATCATGATTTTGTTTGTAAACACTCCATTTTGTTTTACAAACCTGTTGTTTTGAAAGTATGTGATAGTTTGTGAAACATTCGTAAAACTCTTTACGGCAAATAACTCCGTAACGTTTAATATCAGCTAAACATGTACACAATGTTCATTTCATTGTTTGTGCAATGTAATTGTTCATATCATAACAGTCTTCCATATCTGTAGTCTATGGAGTGTTAAACACCCCAGCATCCCCCCCCTCTCCCCCCCCCTTCCCCCCTTCCCCCCTTCCACCCCCCCCCCCCCCCCAAAACAAAAAAAATACAGATATGCATATACATTTGTAAAGAAATGCTTGTACGTTTTCACTTCAGACCAGGACACTGTAACCAAGATAACAGTGAGCATACCAACGACACTGAAGGTAACAATGAAAGGCCCAGTCTGCCTCAAATGGTTTACAGAACGATTTAAATCTTCTCACGAAAAAAAGCAGTTCTAACATTATGGAACACACTTGCAATAGCATTCAACAGCATTAAATGACACAGTTCGTTTGAATGGCTATTTAGCTTGCGTAAACCACACACCAGATTTCGTGGTTTATTTTACCCCTGAGCCATCGTGAACCCGTGTCACCCACTTTCCTTTTTTTCACAATTTAGTGGTCAGTTTGTGATTTCAATACGACTCGCTGTATCTGCAATAGCACGTTATTGTGTACCTCTGAATTTAAAATGCAACAAACGACTGTGAGTCACACGAACTTATCGGCGGCGGTTGGATAACAAGAATCAAGCGATACGCAGAAAATTCGTCTGCTTGGGCAAACACGGCCTTGCGTGAACTGCTTCCGGGCTCCCTTTTTTCAAACTTTCAAAACTTTCAAAAGTTCGAATTGTACTGATCTTGTTTTGATGAATAAAGAAATCTTTTAAGATTTAAGAATGTTTGTGTAACAAGCTGTCAATTTATCATTTAAATTTTAAAAGTTAGGTCTAGCACCAAAATGAGGCTTCCGATTTGTCTTATAGTAAATCCAGCTGACCACGCAAAAATAAATTCTTTGAAAAATGCTCGCTCTTTACGGCACCTGGGATGTTCTCAAACGGTGAGTGTTTAAACGAAAGGGTGTTTGTACTGTGTGTAACAGCCTGACAGTGTATGTGGCCAGAAACTGATGGTTTACGTGAAGCTGAGTGTACCGTTAAGTCTTCTATCGTTTGTAAGCCATCAGAGCTGAGTGTACCTTTAAGTCTTCTATCGTTTGTAAGCCATCAGAGCTGAGTGTACCTTTAAGTCTTCTATCGTTTGTAAGCCATCAGAGCTGAGTGTACCTTTAAGTCTTCTATCGTTTGTAAGCCATCAGAGCTGAGTGTACCTTTAAGTCTTCTATCGTTTGTAAGCCATCAGTGCTGAGTGTACCTTTAAGTCTTCTATCGTTTGTAAGCCATCAGAGCTGAGTGTACCTTTAAGTCTTCTATCGTTTGTAAGCCATCAGAGCTGAGTGTACCTTTAAGTCTTCTATCGTTTGTAAGCCATCAGAGCTGAGTGTACCTTTAAGTCTTCTATCGTTTGTAAGCCATCAGAGCTGAGTGTACCTTTAAGTCTTCTATCGTTTGTAAGCCATCAGAGCTGAGTGTACCTTTAAGTCTTCTATCGTTTGTAAGCCATAAGAGCTGAGTGTACCTTTAAGTCTTCTATCGTTTGTAAGCCATCAGAGCTGAGTGTACCTTTAAGCCTTCTATCGTTTGTAAGCCATCAGAGCTGAGTGTACCTTTAAGCCTTCTATCGTTTGTAAGCCATCAGAGCTGAGTGTACCTTTAAGCCTTCTATCGTTTGTAAGCCATCAGAGCTGAGTGTACCTTTAAGCCTTCTATCGTTTGTAAGCCATAAGAGCTGAGTGTACCTTTAAGTCTTCTATCGTTTGTAAGCCATCAGAGCTGAGTGTACCTTTAAGTCTTCTATCGTTTGTAAGCCATCAGAGCTGAGTGTACCTTTAAGTCTTCTATCGTTTGTAAGCCATCAGAGCTGAGTGTACCTTTAAGTCTTCTATCGTTTGTAAGCCATCAGAGCTGAGTGTACCTTTAAGTCTTCTATCGTTTGTAAGCCATCAGAGCTGAGTGTACCTTTAAGTCTTCTATCGTTTGTAAGCCATCAGAGCTGAGTGTACCTTTAAGTCTTCTATCGTTTGTAAGCCATCAGAGCTGAGTGTACCTTTAAGTCTTCTATCGTTTGTAAGCCATCAGAGCTGAGTGTACCTTTAAGTCTTCTATCGTTTGTAAGCCATCAGAGCTGAGTGTACCTTTAAGTCTTCTATCGTTTGTAAGCCATCAGAGCTGAGTGTACCTTTAAGTCTTCTATCGTTTGTAAGCCATCAGAGCTGAGTGTACCTTTAAGTCTTCTATCGTTTGTAAGCCATAAGAGCTGAGTGTACCTTTAAGTCTTCTATCGTTTGTAAGCCATCAGAGCTGAGTGTACCTTTAAGTCTTCTATCGTTTGTAAGCCATCAGAGCTGAGTGTACCTTTAAGTCTTCTATCGTTTGTAAGCCATCAGTGCTGAGTGTACCTTTAAGTCTTTAAGTCTTTAAGTCTTCTATCGTTTGTAAGCCATCAGAGCTGAGTGTACCTTTAAGTCTTCTATCGTTTGTAAGCCATCAGAGCTGAGTGTACCTTTAAGTCTTCTATCGTTTGTAAGCCATCAGAGCTGAGTGTACCTTTAAGTCTTCTATCGTTTGTAAGCCATCAGAGCTGAGTGTACCTTTAAGTCTTCTATCGTTTGTAAGCCATCAGAGCTGAGTGTACCTTTAAGTCTTCTATCGTTTGTAAGCCATCAGAGCTGAGTGTACCTTTAAGTCTTCTATCGTTTGTAAGCCATCAGAGCTGAGTGTACCTTTAAGTCTTCTATCGTTTGTAAGCCATCAGAGCTGAGTGTACCTTTAAGTCTTCTATCGTTTGTAAGCCATCAGAGCTGAGTGTACCTTTAAGTCTTCTATCGTTTGTAAGCCATCAGAGCTGAGTGTACCTTTAAGTCTTCTATCGTTTGTAAGCCATCAGAGCTGAGTGTACCTTTAAGTCTTCTATCGTGTGTAAGCCATCAGAGCTGAGTGTACCTTTAAGTCTTCTATCGTTTGTAAGCCATCAGAGCTGAGTGTACCTTTAAATCTTCTATCGTGTGTAAGCCATCAGAGCTGAGTGTACCTTTAAGTCTTCTATCGTTTGTAAGCCATCAGAGCTGAGTGTACCTTTAAGTCTTCTATCGTGTGTAAGCCATCAGAGCTGAGTGTACCTTTAAGTCTTCTATCGTGTGTAAGCCATCAGAGCTGAGTGTACCTTTAAGTCGTCTATCGTTTGTAAGCCATAAGAGCTGAGTGTACCTTTAAGTCGTCTATCGTTTGTAAGCCATCAGAGCTGAGTGTACCTTTAAGTCTTCTATCGTTTGTAAGCCATCAGAGCTGAGTGTACCTTTAAGTCGTCTATCGTTTGTAAGCCATCAGAGCTGAGTGTACCTTTAAGTCGTCTATCGTTTGTAAGCCATCAGAGCTGAGTGTACCTTTAAGTCGTCTATCGTTTGTAAGCCATCAGAGCTGAGTGTACCTTTAAGTCTTCTATCGTTTGTAAGCCATCAGAGCTGAGTGTACCTTTAAGTCGTCTATCGTTTGTAAGCCATCAGAGCTGAGTGTACCTTTAAGTCTTCTATCGTGTGTAAGCCATCAGAGCTGAGTGTACCTTTAAGTCTTCTATCGTTTGTAAGCCATCAGAGCTGAGTGTACCTTTAAGTCGTCTATCGTTTGTAAGCCATCAGAGCTGAGTGTACCTTTAAGTCGTCTATCGTTTGTAAGCCATCAGAGCTGAGTGTACCTTTAAGTCGTCTATCGTGTGTAAGCCATCAGAGCTGAGTGTACCTTTAAGTCTTCTATCGTTTGTAAGCCATCAGAGCTGAGTGTACCTTTAAGTCTTCTATCGTTTGTAAGCCATCAGAGCTGAGTGTACCTTTAAGTCTTCTATCGTTTGTAAGCCATCAGAGCTGAGTGTACCTTTAAGTCTTCTATCGTTTGTAAGCCATCAGAGCTGAGTGTACCTTTAAGTCTTCTATCGCGTGTAAGCCATCAGAGCTGAGTGTACCTTTAAGTCTTCTATCGTTTGTAAGCCATCAGAGCTGAGTGTACCTTTAAGTCTTCTATCGTTTGTAAGCCATCAGAGCTGAGTGTACCTTTAAGTCTTCTATCGTTTGTAAGCCATCAGAGCTGAGTGTACCTTTAAGTCTTCTATCGTTTGTAAGCCATCAGAGCTGAGTGTACCTTGAAGTCTTCTATCGTTTGTAAGCCATCAGAGCTGAGTGTACCTTTAAGTCTTCTATCGTTTGTAAGCCATCAGAGCTGAGTGTACCTTTAAGTCTTCTATCGTTTGTAAGCCATCAGAGCTGAGTGTACCTTTAAGTCTTCTATCGTTTGTAAGCCATAAGAGCTGAGTGTACCTTTAAGTCTTCTATCGTTTGTAAGCCATCAGAGCTGAGTGTACCTTTAAGTCTTCTATCGTTTGTAAGCCATCAGAGCTGAGTGTACCTTTAAGTCTTCTATCGTTTGTAAGCCATCAGAGCTGAGTGTACCTTTAAGTCTTCTATCGTTTGTAAGCCATCAGAGCTGTGTGTACCTTTAAGTCTTCTATCGTTTGTAAGCCATAAGAGCTGAGTGTACCTTTAAGTCTTCTATCGTTTGTAAGCCATCAGAGCTGAGTGTACCTTTAAGTCTTCTATCGTTTGTAAGCCATCAGAGCTGAGTGTACCTTTAAGTCTTCTATCGTTTGTAAGCCATCAGAGCTGAGTGTACCTTTAAGTCTTCTATCGTTTGTAAGCCATCAGAGCTGAGTGTACCTTTAAGTCTTCTATCGTTTGTAAGCCATCAGAGCTGAGTGTACCTTTAAGTCTTCTATCGTTTGTAAGCCATCAGAGCTGAGTGTACCTTTAAGTCTTCTATCGTTTGTAAGCCATCAGAGCTGAGTGTACCTTTAAGTCTTCTATCGTTTGTAAGCCATCAGAGCTGAGTGTACCTTTAAGTCTTCTATCGTTTGTAAGCCATCAGAGCTGAGTGTACCTTTAAGTCTTCTATCGTTTGTAAGCCATCAGAGCTGAGTGTACCTTTAAGTCTTCTATCGTTTGTAAGCCATCAGAGCTGAGTGTACCTTTAAGTCTTCTATCGTTTGTAAGCCATCAGAGCTGAGTGTACCTTTAAGTCTTCTATCGTTTGTAAGCCATCAGAGCTGAGTGTACCTTTAAGTCTTCTATCGTTTGTAAGCCATCAGAGCTGAGTGTACCTTTAAGTCTTCTATCGTTTGTAAGCCATAAGAGCTGAGTGTACCTTTAAGTCTTCTATCGTTTGTAAGCCATCAGAGCTGAGTGTACCTTTAAGTCTTCTATCGTTTGTAAGCCATCAGAGCTGAGTGTACCTTTAAGTCTTCTATCGTTTGTAAGCCATCAGAGCTGAGTGTACCTTTAAGTCTTCTATCGTTTGTAAGCCATCAGAGCTGAGTGTACCTTTAAGTCTTCTATCGTTTGTAAGCCATCAGAGCTGAGTGTACCTTTAAGTCTTCTATCGTTTGTAAGCCATCAGAGCTGAGTGTACCTTTAAGTCTTCTATCGTTTGTAAGCCATCAGAGCTGTGTGTACCTTTAAGTCTTCTATCGTTTGTAAGCCATCAGAGCTGAGTGTACCTTTAAGTCTTCTATCGTTTGTAAGCCATCAGAGCTGAGTGTACCTTTAAGTCTTCTATCGTTTGTAAGCCATCAGAGCTGAGTGTACCTTTAAGTCTTCTATCGTTTGTAAGCCATCAGAGCTGAGTGTACCTTTAAGTCTTCTATCGTTTGTAAGCCATCAGAGCTGAGTGTACCTTTAAGTCTTCTATCGTTTGTAAGCCATCAGAGCTGAGTGTACCTTTAAGTCTTCTATCGTTTGTAAGCCATCAGTGCTGAGTGTACCTTTAAGTCTTCTATCGTTTGTAAGCCATCAGAGCTGAGTGTACCTTTAAGTCTTCTATCGTTTGTAAGCCATCAGAGCTGAGTGTACCTTTAAGTCTTCTATCGTTTGTAAGCCATCAGAGCTGAGTGTACCTTTAAGTCTTCTATCGTTTGTAAGCCATCAGAGCTGAGTGTACCTTTAAGTCTTCTATCGTTTGTAAGCCATCAGAGCTGAGTGTACCTTTAAGCCTTCTATCGTTTGTAAGCCATCAGAGCTGAGTGTACCTTGAAGTCTTCTATCGTGTGTAATCCATCAGAGCTGAGTGTACCTTTAAGTCTTCTATCGTTTGTAAGCCATCAGAGCTGAGTGTACCTTTAAGTCTTCTATCGTTTGTAAGCCATCAGAGCTGAGTGTACCTTTAAGTCTTCTATCGTTTGTAAGCCATCAGAGCTGAGTGTACCTTTAAGTCTTCTATCGTTTGTAAGCCATCAGAGCTGAGTGTACCTTTAAGTCTTCTATCGTTTGTAAGCCATCAGAGCTGAGTGTACCTTTAAGTCTTCTATCGTTTGTAAGCCATCAGAGCTGAGTGTACCTTTAAGTCTTCTATCGTTTGTAAGCCATCAGAGCTGAGTGTACCTTTAAGTCTTCTATCGTTTGTAAGCCATCAGAGCTGAGTGTACCTTTAAGTCTTCTATCGTTTGTAAGCCATCAGAGCTGAGTGTACCTTTAAGTCTTCTATCGTTTGTAAGCCATCAGAGCTGAGTGTACCTTTAAGTCTTCTATCGTTTGTAAGCCATAAGAGCTGAGTGTACCTTTAAGTCTTCTATCGTTTGTAAGCCATCAGAGCTGAGTGTACCTTTAAGTCTTCTATCGTTTGTAAGCCATCAGAGCTGAGTGTACCTTTAAGTCTTCTATCGTTTGTAAGCCATCAGTGCTGAGTGTACCTTTAAGTCTTTAAGTCTTTAAGTCTTCTATCGTTTGTAAGCCATCAGAGCTGAGTGTACCTTTAAGTCTTCTATCGTTTGTAAGCCATCAGAGCTGAGTGTACCTTTAAGTCTTCTATCGTTTGTAAGCCATCAGAGCTGAGTGTACCTTTAAGTCTTCTATCGTTTGTAAGCCATCAGAGCTGAGTGTACCTTTAAGTCTTCTATCGTTTGTAAGCCATCAGAGCTGAGTGTACCTTTAAGTCTTCTATCGTTTGTAAGCCATCAGAGCTGAGTGTACCTTTAAGTCTTCTATCGTTTGTAAGCCATCAGAGCTGAGTGTACCTTTAAGTCTTCTATCGTTTGTAAGCCATCAGAGCTGAGTGTACCTTTAAGTCTTCTATCGTTTGTAAGCCACCAGAGCTGAGTGTACCTTTAAGTCTTCTATCGTTTGTAAGCCATCAGAGCTGAGTGTACCTTTAAGTCTTCTATCGTTTGTAAGCCATCAGAGCTGAGTGTACCTTTAAGTCTTCTATCGTGTGTAAGCCATCAGAGCTGAGTGTACCTTTAAGTCTTCTATCGTGTGTAAGCCATCAGAGCTGAGTGTACCTTTAAGTCTTCTATCGTGTGTAAGCCATCAGAGCTGAGTGTACCTTTAAGTCGTCTATCGTTTGTAAGCCATAAGAGCTGAGTGTACCTTTAAGTCTTCTATCGTGTGTAAGCCATCAGAGCTGAGTGTACCTTTAAGTCTTCTATCGTGTGTAAGCCATCAGAGCTGAGTGTACCTTTAAGTCGTCTATCGTTTGTAAGCCATAAGAGCTGAGTGTACCTTTAAGTCGTCTATCGTTTGTAAGCCATCAGAGCTGAGTGTACCTTTAGGTCTTCTATCGTTTGTAAGCCATCAGAGCTGAGTGTACCTTTAAGTCGTCTATCGTTTGTAAGCCATCAGAGCTGAGTGTACCTTTAAGTCGTCTATCGTTTGTAAGCCATCAGAGCTGAGTGTACCTTTAAGTCGTCTATCGTTTGTAAGCCATCAGAGCTGAGTGTACCTTTAGGTCTTCTATCGTTTGTAAGCCATCAGAGCTGAGTGTACCTTTAAGTCGTCTATCGTTTGTAAGCCATCAGAGCTGAGTGTACCTTTAAGTCGTCTATCGTTTGTAAGCCATCAGAGCTGAGTGTACCTTTAAGTCGTCTATCGTTTGTAAGCCATCAGAGCTGAGTGTACCTTTAAGTCGTCTATCGTTTGTAAGCCATCAGAGCTGAGTGTACCTTTAAGTCGTCTATCGTTTGTAAGCCATCAGAGCTGAGTGTACCTTTAAGTCGTCTATCGTTTGTAAGCCATCAGAGCTGAGTGTACCTTTAAGTCTTCTATCGTTTGTAAGCCATCAGAGCTGAGTGTACCTTTAAGTCTTCTATCGTTTGTAAGCCATCAGAGCTGAGTGTACCTTTAAGTCGTCTATCGTTTGTAAGCCATCAGAGCTGAGTGTACCTTTAAGTCGTCTATCGTTTGTAAGCCATCAGAGCTGAGTGTACCTTTAAGTCGTCTATCGTTTGTAAGCCATCAGAGCTGAGTGTACCTTTAAGTCTTCTATCGTTTGTAAGCCATCAGAGCTGAGTGTACCTTTAAGTCTTCTATCGTTTGTAAGCCATCAGAGCTGAGTGTACCTTTAGGTCTTCTATCGTTTGTAAGCCATCAGAGCTGAGTGTACCTTTAGGTCTTCTATCGTTTGTAAGCCATCAGAGCTGAGTGTACCTTGAAGTCTTCTATCGTTTGTAAGCCATCAGAGCTGAGTGTACCTTTAAGTCGTCTATCGTTTGTAAGCCATCAGAGCTGAGTGTACCTTTAAGTCGTCTATCGTTTGTAAGCCATCAGAGCTGAGTGTACCTTTAAGTCTTCTATCGTTTGTAAGCCATAAGAGCTGAGTGTACCTTTAAGTCTTCTATCGTTTGTAAGCCATCAGAGCTGAGTGTACCTTTAAGCCTTCTATCGTTTGTAAGCCATCAGAGCTGAGTGTACCTTTAAGCCTTCTATCGTTTGTAAGCCATCAGAGCTGAGTGTACCTTTAAGCCTTCTATCGTTTGTAAGCCATCAGAGCTGAGTGTACCTTTAAGCCTTCTATCGTTTGTAAGCCATAAGAGCTGAGTGTACCTTTAAGTCTTCTATCGTTTGTAAGCCATCAGAGCTGAGTGTACCTTTAAGTCTTCTATCGTTTGTAAGCCATCAGAGCTGAGTGTACCTTTAAGTCTTCTATCGTTTGTAAGCCATCAGAGCTGAGTGTACCTTTAAGTCTTCTATCGTTTGTAAGCCATCAGAGCTGAGTGTACCTTTAAGTCTTCTATCGTTTGTAAGCCATCAGAGCTGAGTGTACCTTTAAGTCTTCTATCGTTTGTAAGCCATCAGAGCTGAGTGTACCTTTAAGTCTTCTATCGTTTGTAAGCCATCAGAGCTGAGTGTACCTTTAAGTCTTCTATCGTTTGTAAGCCATCAGAGCTGAGTGTACCTTTAAGTCTTCTATCGTTTGTAAGCCATCAGAGCTGAGTGTACCTTTAAGTCTTCTATCGTTTGTAAGCCATCAGAGCTGAGTGTACCTTTAAGTCTTCTATCGTTTGTAAGCCATCAGAGCTGAGTGTACCTTTAAGTCTTCTATCGTTTGTAAGCCATCAGAGCTGAGTGTACCTTTAAGTCTTCTATCGTTTGTAAGCCATCAGAGCTGAGTGTACCTTTAAGTCTTCTATCGTTTGTAAGCCATCAGTGCTGAGTGTACCTTTAAGTCTTCTATCGTTTGTGAGCCATAAGAGCTGAGTGTACCTTTAAGTCTTCTATCGTTTGTAAGCCATCAGAGCTGAGTGTACCTTTAAGTCTTCTATCGTTTGTAAGCCATCAGAGCTGAGTGTACCTTTAAGTCTTCTATCGTTTGTAAGCCATCAGAGCTGAGTGTACCTTTAAGTCTTCTATCGTTTGTAAGCCATCAGAGCTGAGTGTACCTTTAAGTCTTTAAGTCGTCTATCGTTTGTAAGTCATCAGAGCTGAGTGTACCTTTAAGTCGTCTATCGTTTGTAAGCCATCAGAGCTGAGTGTACCTTTAAGTCGTCTATCGTTTGTAAGCCATCAGAGCTGAGTGTACCTTTAAGTCTTCTATCGTTTGTAAGCCATCAGAGCTGAGTGTACCTTTAAGTCTTCTATCGTTTGTAAGCCATCAGAGCTGAGTGTACCTTTAAGTCGTCTATCGTTTGTAAGCCATCAGAGCTGAGTGTACCTTTAAGTCGTCTATCGTTTGTAAGCCATCAGAGCTGAGTGTACCTTTAAGTCGTCTATCGTTTGTAAGCCATCAGAGCTGAGTGTACCTTTAAGTCTTCTATCGTTTGTAAGCCATCAGAGCTGAGTGTACCTTTAAGTCTTCTATCGTTTGTAAGCCATCAGAGCTGAGTGTACCTTTAGGTCTTCTATCGTTTGTAAGCCATCAGAGCTGAGTGTACCTTTAGGTCTTCTATCGTTTGTAAGCCATCAGAGCTGAGTGTACCTTGAAGTCTTCTATCGTTTGTAAGCCATCAGAGCTGAGTGTACCTTTAAGTCGTCTATCGTTTGTAAGCCATCAGAGCTGAGTGTACCTTTAAGTCGTCTATCGTTTGTAAGCCATAAGAGCTGAGTGTACCTTTAAGTCGTCTATCGTGTGTAAGCCATCAGAGCTGAGTGTACCTTTAAGTCGTCTATCGTTTGTAAGCCATAAGAGCTGAGTGTACCTTTAAGTCGTCTATCGTTTGTAAGCCATCAGAGCTGAGTGTACCTTTAAGTCGTCTATCGTTTGTAAGCCATAAGAGCTGAGTGTACCTTTAAGTCGTCTATCGTTTGTAAGCCATAAGAGCTGAGTGTACCTTTAAGTCGTCTATCGTTTGTAAGCCATAAGAGCTGAGTGTACCTTTAAGTCGTCTATCGTTTGTAAGCCATCAGAGCTGAGTGTACCTTTAAGTCGTCTATCGTTTGTAAGCCATAAGAGCTGAGTGTACCTTTAAGTCGTCTATCGTTTGTAAGCCATCAGAGCTGAGTGTACCTTTAAGTCGTCTATCGTTTGTAAGCCATCAGAGCTGAGTGTACCTTTAAGTCGTCTATCGTTTGTAAGCCATAAGAGCTGAGTGTACCTTTAAGTCGTCTATCGTTTGTAAGCCATAAGAGCTGAGTGTACCTTTAAGTCTTCTATCGTTTGTAAGCCATAAGAGCTGAGTGTACCTCTAAGTCTTCTATCGTTTGTAAGCCATAAGAGCTGAGTGTACCTTTAAGTCGTCTATCGTTTGTAAGCCATCAAGAGCTGAGTGTACCTTTAAGTCTTCTATCGTTTGTAAGCCATCAGAGCTGAGTGTACCTTTAAGTCTTCTATCGTTTGTAAGCCATCAGAGCTGAGTGTACCTTTAAGTCTTCTATCGTTTGTAAGCCATCAGAGCTGAGTGTACCTTTAAGTCTTCTATCGTTTGTAAGCCATCAGAGCTGAGTGTACCTTTAAGTCTTCTATCGTTTGTAAGCCATCAGAGCTGAGTGTACCTTTAAGTCTTCTATCGTTTGTAAGCCATCAGAGCTGAGTGTACCTTTAAGTCTTCTATCGTTTGTAAGCCATCAGAGCTGAGTGTACCTTTAAGTCTTCTATCGTTTGTAAGCCATAAGAGCTGAGTGTACCTTTAAGTCTTCTATCGTTTGTAAGCCATCAGAGCTGATATTTGTTGACCGATTTAAGATCAACTACAGGGGAACCCCCTTTAACGACACCAAAAGTCAGAACAGCAGGTCTTAAAAAGGAGGGAGTCTTTAAAGGGGGATAAATTAACAGAGGTTATGAACAGAAAGTCTGAACAAACAAATATGGTCTCAAAAGACAGAGAGTCTTAAATTCGGGAAGGGTCTGAAAAGGGGGGTTCCCCTGGGTCTTCCATTAAGCTCCAGTACTAATGGCAACTTATTTCTCCACGTTCTATTTCTGTTTTTGATAAGATGTTACCTGTAATAGGCTTACACATGAGACGAGCTTTCTCTTAAATATTAGTTATATATTACCTATGAATTTCGCTAAGTGTGTCTTCGATTTGCGTTCATGTGCTGAGTAAATGTAAGATTATTTTGACAAGCATATGAGCAGGGATGTTACAATAATCGGAACACTGTACTGTTGAAGAACTATCTTTGCAAACTTGGATTTTATAACGAAAAGTGAAAAATATAATCAGCGAGCTCCGAGTCATTTTCATGCTACTTATAACAAAAATAACAATAACATTAAGAACACTTTATTGTCCATTAAAATATTACATTAGAATGGACAATTTTCTTTTACACACCCAGCCTGCCTGTAAACGATTTTATTACCAATTCAGTGCCCCATATGGCTTTTTGACCAATCAGGACGGATTCTAGGTGATCCTCTAAATGTTATAACGTTCAGGCAGGGACCCTTTTTGTTTATCAAGCTAAAAATGAACAAGACAAAGTAAACATTTAAATCAGCAATATCAGTATGATTTATTCTAAAGAATGACACTTCAAATGCTGTCAGATAATACTCTCTTTATCTGAAAAATACCGAAAAGCGAGTTTTGTCGGTGGGTGCTTTACGGAACAGCGAGGCACCGCCCATCCTCTGAGTGTGCAATGCCGCCTCGCTTTCTTGAAATCTAAATTATCAAAGTTCGGACAAATCAAGTGAAATTGGGTCACTCGCTTTACGTCAAATGTATCTTTACGTCATTTCCCATCCGTCTGGAGTCGGTTCTAAATCTGTCGCTCTCTGTTCAACAAGAAAAAGCGAAGCAACCGAAACGCATGTTCAACATGGTTTGTTGTGTGTCAAACGCATTTGGCCTGTGAATATTCATCACGTAAGGTGTGTTACTCTGATTGGCTGACCCAGGTCACGAGAATTCTTTGACTGACAGGCATAATCAGGTAGGAGCGCTCCAGTTCCCATTGCGGCTGTTCTGTCTAATTCGCGGGGTCGCTTCGAAATTTCTTTTGGTCGAATTAAACGGTAATGAAACCGTTATTTCTAATATGCTGACTGTTAGCAAATGATAACAGACATGTCTCACAAACGATATCAGCATTCGCCTAAAAGGCTCATGCTTGATATCTTTTTTCTCGACATGTCTGTTATCATTTGCTAACAGTCAGCATATTAGAAATAACTCATAATAACGAACATTTCATAGAAATATTAGGACATTCACTCATAGGACAACAACACATAAAACACATAGGTTCACATATAATAACAAGCACACCTATCATATTACTATAAACACTGACCCAGAGTGCTATCATCTTATATAATCATTCAATGCTGTTTACATTGGCGTCTGGATGAAGTCCGGATGCTTAAAAATATATATCAAAGTCTTGAAAGAGATTTGTTCTAGCACCTAGTCTCATGTGGAGTAAGTCGAATGATTTTCGTCATATCCAAGGGTGATCATAATTATCTTGTTCACCATCTCTTGTGGAATGTAGTTGTCATCAATGGTTTAATGAATGATTACATTTCACTGCTGCCAGAACAAATTTCGGCAAATAACTATACTATCGGAGTTCCAGATTTAATGCATAAATTCAGTCAGGTCTAATGTGACCACCCATGAAATCATTTACCTAAAATACCGTGGGGGTGGGGTGGGGTGGGGGAGGAGCTACTTTTAACCATAAACATTCTTGTTGCTCGACAGTGAAAAAGAATAGCTCAGACCATTTCCTTAAAAACAATTAGCCTTACAAATCGCACGGCAATTAGGTTAAATCTGTTGTTGTTGTTTTGATTTGTTTTGTTTTTTTCTCAGCTTACATCGGCTTTCTTGATTCTGTTTTTAAATTATTAGGTAATATTATTGTAAACTAAACACCGCATTGTGTCAATTCCTGGAACTTCCAAAGAGAAACTGGTAGGCAACGTGTAAGAACGATATACAGAACACAGTTGTAGGCAGCTCGAAAATGTAGATGTTTCTTAATGCGCTCACTCTCTCTATTAAATCTTGTTTATCTCTCTGTCTCCGTTTCTCTCTGTTTCTGTCTGTTTCCCCCTGTTTCTGTCTGTATATCTGTCTTTCTATCTATGTCATTAAAATCTGTCATGTATATGTACTCAATTAGTATTATTTACGTTGTTTTCTGTTTCAGTGTTTCAACCTAGTTCTCTAAACTGTCAGTTTCTTGGTAGTCTTTGCTGCTACAGACAAGGATGCGTCGATCAAAGCATGGACTCCTGGAAAGCAATGAAAGGTTATTATTGTCTTGTATGATCTTAACATTTATCAGCCTTTTTTCATCATCTTTTTGATGTAAGTCAATTAACAAAGGAACACAAAGTAGCATAAACACATGGTTTACAATCAAGGTTAATAGAATGTTAGATCACTGACTAAGCATTCAGAAGAAAAAAAATCACAAGGGTCGAACGGGGAAGCTGGGGGGGGGGGGGGGGGGTGTCGGTGGTCATTTAGCTTACAAACTTAAATTTTCATTCTTCCACAAAACCTATGTTGTTGCCATTTACCGAGGATGTATACAGAGCAAAGATTTTCCAAATCAACAAATAAAAGTTTCATAATAAAAGGTAGCTAATATTTTGCTTACATGAGGGATATTTATTTTGCAGTTACCTGGCTCTGTGTATATTATGCGTCTAAGTGCATGTCCCTGCGAGTGTCTGTGTGTGATGACATCGACATAAATGTAGTTCGTGTTGTTGTTCATGATTGTCCTCTGTGCTGCAGATAGGCCTATATGCACACCAAAATAAAGAAAGGGCCTGTAACATGGACCGGCTCCTAATATGGACCACCTCCTTTTCTGACAAACTAACAGTTCTGGATTGCTCAAAACAATTTTGTTCTATGCATTTACCCTCTCTGGCTAACTTGCTCATGGCAAAACTGCTGCGGACCCACAAGCCACAAAACAGTTAAGCTTTTTCCCGATTTACACTTCAGGCAGCGCTCCCTCTAAATTCATGTCCACAGACACAGCTGTTAACACACAAAAGTTGCTATATATATATATATATATATATATATATATATATATATATATATATATATATATATAAAACATCAGAAATTGTGAAAGAAACAATTGAAAGTCAGCAGAGACTTTCTTCCGAGATTTGTTAAAATCTCTTAGCAGAGATTATATATATACTTTTAAAATGTCTTGGATCTGGGGACATCTGTAAGTGTGAGAGCGTGGATCTGGGAACATTCTGTGGTTATGGGAACATTAGCATGTTCTCATATCCAAGGTAACCTCAAAATGTAATTTTCGTGTTCAGCTTGACCATTGAGGGGTTTTAACTCGTGTTCCCAAAAGCATTTGAGTTCTGACTTGGTTGTCCCCCTTCCCTTGCTACAGATCTCTGCATCGTCAAACAATCTCTTCTGAGCTTTTAGCATTCTTGTGCTTACGACACTAAAAAAAAAAAAAAAATTATCTCTCTCTCTCTTTTTTTTTTTAACATTGCTGTGTAAAATAAAACTGTAAAATAACTATTTTACAGGTTTATTTCACAAGTTTATCTTATATTTTCTGAACATTTGGAAATAATTGCTTTACCTCAGTGAAATATTTATTATTGTTTAGAGCGTAAGCGATAAGCGATCCGGGCCTTTTCAAGAAATCTGAACAATGAACATGGTCGCTGCATGGGATTTTTTTCCCTTTCGTACAATCAGGCACACCACTCGTACAGGTAAGCCTTAGATTTTATGTAGCGCACTTTATAAGAACAGTGTTATATCTATTTATTTGAGTTAGGCATTGAAGATTTGAGAGGGCTTCTTCGCATCGAAGGAGTCTCTTCTGAGTGGGAATTCCGCTGTGAATTGATATAGTGGGGCTCGTATGTTGCAGACGCACTCATAAATCATTCACATCTTGCAACAAACATCATACTTTGTGGTATTGTTCCTTATAATTATTTAAGGGATTTCAGATACAGAGCCACTTCAGAAATTGTTTTTTTTGTCTTTGATAGGGAATAAAAGGCTGCATTTACAGCAGACGAAATTCGTACCAAAAGCGCTCAGCAGTAAATATTCCCAACTCAGCAAATGTAAAATTCTATGGTTTACCATGCACCAGAAGTTGTCTGCTGATAACACATGCATGACATAAATACTCTTATGGGTATTTTTGTGTTCTGGTATTTAATTTGATCGTTTTTAGAATTTTATATATCCGCAGCATGAAAATTCAAGATGGCGGCCTCCGCAACATTGCGTGTTTTGATTTGAGCGAAAACAACGTTTCTGAAGGTAAGTTTTCAAGAATACGCATCCATTCACCAATGTCACATCATTTTACTGTTTAATTCTCCCCTGGGGTCTGTTATTCATCGGGTGAAGCGCTCAAATGCAGAGTAATCTTGCAATAGCTCATCAAGCTGGAAGTTGTGATGCTGATAGATCTAGATCTATCTGTTGATTACAAGTAAGGAAATCATGATCGCCACGCTGGTGATTTTAAACAGATTAAACGAACTTTGAATAAAAGGCGAGGAGAAAGAGATTGTTCATGGTATGATAAATGATTAGTCCTGCCTACGTTAAGGACTTCCATAAGGTGGGGAGGGGTAGAGTCAAAAACTGAGTGAGGGTAGGCCAAATAGTAGGATGACCAGCTGGAGATAAAAACACTCCACTCTCCATGTCTTTACAGTGTTGTGATCAAACTTTCAAAGACGGTAGGTTACAGACAAAAGCATACAGTGTATGCTAATCAAATGAGATAAGTGGTTTTGAAAAATGAAGAGGTAGATCTACTGCTCTTTGAGTTTTACAATTTTGGTTTGTTGCTTGTTTCTCATCCTTTTGCTTATTTTAAGTTGACCGTGCATTGGTGTGAATTTTATTTTTACAGGATATATACAAGAGTTACACCACATGCCGGTTCCTGGGAACAAGCGTTCTGCATTTATTCCGGTGCCACAGAAGGGAGCCGATTTCACTAGTACTACTGTATCAAGGTTTGTTACCTAATACATCTTAACAGTAAGATTTTTTTATTTGTATTAATTGGAACATGTTTGCACATCATTTGTAAGCGACCTCTGTGAATTTGATGGGTTTAACGTACGAACCCTCACTATGGTCAACATTCTGTTAGCGACTGTTTGAAGCGAATAAATGTAGCGGTCAGAAAGATTCCAGAATCAGTTGGGTCACTGGAAACTGTGTTTGTTTGTTTTTTAACCTGAAACAGTAAGAATTATACGAATTCATGAAATACAATTTTCTTTCATTTTGGTCTGTTGTGTGAAGACTTGCTAACCCGGCTTTGACCGACTCTCTGAGATAGTAAACATTATTCAAATGTCACTTTTCATCTTTTGTGTGAAGGGTACCACAGGCTGATTTCCTGCACCATGGATGTAGAGGAGGCCAGACAGTCTGCTTCTCATTCCAGCTGTGTTGCGGTTTTTTCTGCTCGTGAAGTGTATCGCCACATTGCCAAAGCCATTGGCCAAGAGAAGTCACCCTGTCTGCCCATTTTGCATAGCCTTACAGGCTGTGACACTATGTCGTTCTTCAATGGTATTGGGGAATCAGAAGGCTTGGGAAGTATGGCAAGCATTTGAAGACGTCACTCAAACTTTCTTCAGGTTGTCTGCTCCTCTTTGTAAGCTTTTTGGTGTACATTTGTAGGACAAAACCAGCAACGTACTGGGTGTAAACAGTGCTAGACGGTACCTCTTCAGTAAAAAGAGCTGCCAAATTGACCATAATCCCCTTACAAGTGAGGTGCTGCTGCAGGACATGAGATTGAGAAGAGCCATCTACCTATTAGACTTCCAAACTCTGTGGGCTGGCAGTTCAAGGCTGGAAAGTGGGAGTCATTCTGGACGAGCTTTCAAGAGGTATCCAGCGTGTGCCGAGAACTCATGAGGTGTGCCTGCAAGAAGAGCTGTACAACAAAACGCTGCAAATGCTGCTAAGAAGGACTGCAGAGCACAGCTCTCTGCAAATGTGCTTGCATGCCTGTGAAAACTGTCAGCATCTAAACTGTGCAAAAATATTATTGCACCCATTTTCATACCCCAACTCAAACTTTTATTCCTGTGTCATTTTATTCAAACTGTCTATGCCATTAAAGGCTCGCATCTTCGCTATCTGGCACATTTTTTTTTAACATCATCATTTACGCCGTCAAAATAAGGATACCCTTGACGTGACAAAGAGATGTGACAAAAACTTCGGGTACCTTTTAAAAAGCCGACGACAATTCCTGAGGCACAACTGGGTCACTGTTGTATACGAAGAGAAAGTCAACTTGATTATCCATCCAGAACAGGTTGTTTTATTTCGCCATCTTGCATATTTCTAGTGTTGTGCCATTGTACCTACTGATGTATGTGTCGATCTCACGGATGAGATGTTTATGTGTCAAATTTGAGGGATACCCAAGTCAACTAAAATCCATGTATTTTAGCAATGACCAAGTGGGTTGCGTTGAAACTTTCAGGAATGTGTGTCTACGCACGAGGCGTAGTTCAACCGTTTGAGTACACTTTCAAATCTTCACGAAATAATATTTTAAAAACTGCCACAGGTTTGTTGACTTACATCCCACATATTTTTGACTTCGCATGTATATATGACAGATGGTTGTTTCAAGTACTGCCAAAGTTTCTTTTGAGTATAGACACTTGCCGGAATGTGCTAGTTGTGTAAACACATGAGAACAAACAACGTTTTCGAAATACAGCGATTATGAATTTTAGTCGACTTTTGAGTTGATACATTACATTTTTATCAGTTTTATTTTGGGGGTACCCTTATTTGGGCGGCGGTCAAATAACCCATGTAAAGGCCACCTTTTATCTTAAAAGTGTTCCAGTTAGCCAAGTTGAGTGCCCTCAATAGCATACATTGAATATAACAGCACAGGAATGAATGTTTTCGTTTTGGTATGAAAATTGGTGCAATATATTTATTTTTGCACAGTTTAGGTAATCCACAAATTCTTCAACCCTGCCACCCACACCGTCCAATCATTCTCTGCACCAACAATACATGTATTGTTTTGTTTAAAAATGTGTTTGTGTTAGTTTCTATTGCAAGAGAATGTCTTGTAGCATCAAAAATGCCTAAATACCCTTTTATTGGCGGCCATTTTGAAAATTGTAAAAAAACTACTGATTTCTTAATTTTTTCACGGTGGCTCTGTATCAGGTTTTGTTAAGCAAAAGCAAATGTCCATTTACGCCAAATTTGCTGTTAATCACATGAAGTGAAATATGCCTAACATACCCAACCGTTTACACTGGCGGCCATTTTGAAATTTTTTTTAAAAACTACCCATTTTTTATTTTTCGCGATGGCTCTGTATCAGGTTTTGTTAAGCACATAAAACTCTTCATATTTGCTTAATTTGGTGTTTGTTGCATGATTTGAATGATTTTGCAACATAGGAGCCCCACTAATAGTTCTGGTCAATGGCTGTCTAATCGGCCCTCGAAGGCAATCACTGAAGTGAAGTGCACCGGGAGTGACTATTGCAACGACTGTCGTGTCCAGCGTTGTGTTTGTCAATGAGGTTCTTGAAAGCATTTGTACTGGGAGCCCGTTTAATGTTAGTTGTTAGTTTGTTCCAGTCATTTGTAACTCTATAGCTGAAAGCAAATTTTCTTGTATTGTTATTATCATGTCTTTCTTTTTGTATTTTGTCAGTACTGTTACGTGTTACAACAATGTTAGTCTGCGGTGATTTAAAAAAGAAATCTTTGTTAGTGTCATCAATGTCGTTAAATATTATATACGCTTGTATTAGGTCCCCTCTCTTTCTTCTTGCCTTTAGTGTAGGCAAAGTCAAGTATCTTAGTCTCTCTTCATATGTGTAGTCTTTTATTTCGTAAATCAGTTTAGTAGCTCTTCTTTGGACTCTTGCGATTGATGTTGATTGGCGTACTAGTCTCGGAAACCAGGCAGGATTGCCGTATTCTAGATGAGGTCGTACTAGTGTACACTCCACTCTCTGTTCCAGGAGGCTGTTCTCTGAAAATCCACCAGTACCTAGGAATGGCAGTGACACTGTACTCTAGGACCAACACAGCTAGTGTTTCAAATGTTACCTTTTTGTTTCAGGAGTCCTTGAATATTCTAGTCATTTTTCCCCATTTATTTTAAGTTCATATCATATTTGACAAATAGGTGGCGTGATCTAACCATGTTTACCTGGTTGATTCTGACGGTTGGCAGTTTAAGTTTCTGGCAATTGCCAAAGTTGAACGTTTATTGTCATTAAATGGCAAAATTAATTTGAAGTCACGTTATAACTTATTGTGGAAAATCAGCTCCCTCTCTCTCTCTTTCCCCTCCCACACTCACACACAAACACACACACATGCGTGTGTGCTGACACAAATTTGTGATTTACTTTAAAATTAACAAGGGTGCCGCGGTCAATTGTAGACGGTAAGACCTATTACTTTTTTAAAGCCAGGACATTTGGACCTATTGATTTCTTACGGTCAGGTCCAAATGACCTATTGTCCTCTAACGCTGGCAGCAACACTGATGTAGATGAAATATTCATGAGGACGTCCCTCTGCAATATTATCCCAGCTATCTAAATAGACTGGAAGAACAAAAAGTGATTGCATGGAGACCTGATCAGAAATAGAGGGTTATGTATCGATTGGAGATTGGATTTCCCTTCTTTGAGTCATGTGACGTCAGAGGCCGACAAAACTTTATAATTTGGCTTTTCAGGTTGACCGAAACTTCAAAGGAACTCAAAAACAAAAACGTCATGTGTTTGATTGCATGTGTGTGTGCTGTTCAATGTCAAAACAACAACAAAGTCAGTACATGACGTGTGTTTTGTAGTTCCTTTGAAGTTTCGGTCAACCTGAAACGCCCAAATATGAAGCTTATGTGTTTGATTGCATACATGTGGATTGCATGCATGTGTGTGTGTGCTCGTTCAATCGTCAAAACAACAACAAAGTCATAAGTACCTGAAAGGAATTCGATCGATACATAAATGTTATTTGCGTGTTTGACCAAAATATGACATTTTACACAGATCTCGACAGTCATTGTTCACCTCGACCGCTAGCGCGGTCTCGGAGAACAATGACTGTCTCGATCTGTGTAAAATGTCATATTTTGGTCAAACACGCAAATAACGTATAATAACTGACATTTATCTGCAATTAAATTGCTTTAAACTGACGGTTGCCAAATTGGGTTGTGAGTGAAGCGTAGCTCTGGCTTGTCACTCACTTCCACTACACATAAATGCGCGCAAGGATTTAGTTCTTCAAACATTTCTGCTTTCTGTAGCTATGCAGGGTTTGTGGATGTGGAACGTGGGAATATTACAGTTTGGAAGGTGAGGATTCTGATAGACTCGATGCAAATTGTCCGAACTATAGCTATGGCGTGCCCCTTTAATAGCTCATAATGATTAGCCAAATATGGAAAGGCAAAACTAGATTCAAGTAGCTGAAAATTGAAACACGAATGGCGGCTTGATTGAAACTTTACGAAATGGAAATCCTGTGTTTTCCAACACATGAATGTACAAATCAGTGTTTTGGGTCTACAGAACACGACAAATCCCGTCCAAGTCCACTTCAACACAACTTCACAAGCCCATGTCTTCAGAACTTCGCAATTCCATGTGTATACGAGACCACGAAAGTCACACATTGGCTGGATTCATGTCCTGACGACATATCTGTGGTAAGTTTAAAGGCTGTCTCCATGGTAAAAAAAAATACTGAAATAACCATTTGTTTCTCTTTCTTCTTTCAATTTAATGACTTATGCGCTAGAGTTCGTATTCAATATGTTCCAGTGAAGATAATGACTCACTTTTCTAACCCGTATTCTCAAAAGCTCGGGAGAAAACGAAAGAAAATAATGTCCCTCTCCGGAAGTGACGTGTGGCTGGTGGCTTGATTCGGCCTTCCGCCATTTTGACAGAGATGGGAGAGTGAACCACAGCTTCGCGTAACAATCTGAACACGCATGCCGCATCAAGTTGTCAATAGACAACCACTGATGTTGATAAAGTAAGAGATCTGTCTTACATAATTGAGTTTCGGCGCTGTTTGGTTGCAAAGAAATGTGCGCAGTCTATATCACAAGTAGGTTTGGAAAGTGCATTTTCCGATGATATCGACGCAGCTAAGTATCAGGATCAGGAATATTGCGTCGCGGAACCTTTCAGATTATGACGCAATGTTGGCAAGAGAGCGCCTCGCCTAGCCCTACTTAAAACGATTTAAAACCTATCATTTTGGAATTTGTTCTCTTCCATAAAAAGTCTGAAGTCCATTGCTACTAAATTAAATAGCCTCTGGACTTATTTGAAAAATACACCCTTTCCTAATAGTTTTCTTAGTGCTGGCAATCAATAGTACTAGTAATGAGAGGGATGCACGACTCGTACCCTTTGATGACAGTGAGGGGCGACATTTGTATTGTTGTAGGCTATAATACAAATGTCGCCCCTCACTGTCATTAGGGCTAAATGTCACTTTTGTTAACTCCTTCATGATACGAACCCACCTTACTGTCACGGGACGCAGGGGTGGCCACATTTTTGTCAATTCAGCTTTCCCCGGGTATGTAACATGTCATTTTTAACTTACCCGCACAAAAATCAGGTTACCCACAATCTGAATGCAAAAACTCGTCCCCACCCCTACACACAGTCATGGAGTTGCGCTCACGCACACTCCACTGTCGAAATCTAACCAAGGAAATTCGTCCTTCCATTCTGGCAAAAACCTTCTGACACGTTTTGATCTGTCGCAGTGTCGATTCTAGACCGCGCATTCCCGCAAATATGAAAGAAATCCCGCAAAAATAAAATTTGGATGCGCGCCTTTTCACGCAAAGAAATACCAATTCCCGCATTTTCAAACATCTTGTGCATGCGCGATATAATAAATATAATTTCGTCAAACAGCCCAGCGTTGCAGATCGTAAGCGCTTGCAATCTTTTTGAGACAAGTGAGGCCCTGACAAGGATGTTTACATTTACCTATGTTTTCAAAAGTTACATTTTCCCTAAACATCCTTATCAGGGCCTCACTTGTCTCAAAAAGATTCACTTTTTCTCCCACAAGTCTTTGCTTCCCTTTGTGGTCACTTCCTGTTTTACATTCAAAATGGCCACCACGATAAGTGAAAGCGTGGATTTTTTCAAGAATGGAGACCCATGTGCAAATCAGCTTGACGACAAGTTGCCAAGTGAGGCAAAACATCCAAATAAATGGTCTTGGAAGTGGATGAAGGAGTTAGATTCTCAAAAAAGATAATGGAGTTTATGATTAAGAAGTTTCTGTTGTGCATGCAACGATGAAATTACATACACCTGACTTCACTCTTCAGGCAAGAAAGCCATCAGGAACCATACGTTGGTTCTCTCTCTCTCTCTCTCTCTCTCTCTCTCTCTCTCTCTCTCTCTCTCTCTCTCTCTCTCTCTCTCTCTCTTTGAAGTCTCTCTCTCTCTCTTTGAAGTCTCTCTCTCTCTCTCTCTCTCTCTCTCTCTCTCTCTCTCTCTCTCTCTCTTTGAAGTCGTGGGGGCAATGACGGCCTCCGGGATGCCACAGATTCCATCCTCCCCCAGCCTAGAGACTGGGACTTTTTGTTCTTATTTACGATAGAGTGACATAAATCAATAATTAGCAAAGATTCTATAATTTTAAACTAATCTTTGTTTCAGTTGGTCATGGTGATTTGGGCAATGACAACACCGGCATCGTGGGTGATTTGGGCAGCGATGACCCCTCCGTCAAGGATTGCGACGTGACGAGCACACATGCAGAACCGCTTGGTATGTTTATACCGCCACCATCATAAGTGACGGTTTCTGAGACTTCCACTACTCGTGCAGAACTTCTGATTGGAGAAACTCGAGGTCAAAGCTTGTTCCCAAATGTTCTTATTATTATTTCACATTGCTCAACATCCAGTTAGCAACACAGGCTAGATGTTAAGCAACGTGAAATAATAATAACACATTTTGGGACAAACTTTGACCTGTAGTTTCTCCAATCAGAAGCTTCTGCACGAGTAATGGAAGTCGCAGAAACCGCCACAATATTATTTAAATTTTATTTATATATAGATGCTACATGTCGGGTTCATCTACGGGGCTAGTGACAGACCGCCAATGATGTTTTTTGTTGTTTTTTAGTTGGCAGCATGGGGATATCTTGAGAAGGCTCTCCGTAGTCGGCTAGACGTTAAGCAATGCTAATAATAATAATAATAGCACTTGAGCAAAGAGCTAAAACATTTCGAGGTACGGTAGAGTGTTTGACATAAATAATAATAATAATACGAATATTTATAATGCGCACATATCTCCCCAACAGGCGACTCAAGGCGCACATACACTCATTCACACACACGGAGACTTAAAGTCACCAACACACACACACCAGCAACCATTAAAATATGTACAGTTATTCAAGGTGGGATGGACAATGATAATGGACAACAGGAGGGGGGAACATGTACACAGGGAGATAGTGATCAAGGGGGAGGTCGTAGAGAAGGTAGAGCAGTATAGGTATTTGGGGGTGATTATAGACAATAAGTTGACATGGAAACCAAACTCTGATGCCCTTGTGAAGAAACTCCACTCTCGCCTGTACTTTTTGAGAAAACTCAGGTCTTTTAACATCTGCAGACAAGAAATCCTTCAGATGTTTTACACTTCAACGTGCAATAGTGTGTTGTACTTTGGCTCCGTGTGTTGGGGTGGCAACATCAACAAGCAAGACAGGGATAGATTAGATAAATTCATCAGGAAAGCAAGTGGGGTGGTTGGGAGGAAGCAGGACAATTTCACATCAACACATGAACGACGACTGACTGACAAGGTACAGAAGATTTTGGCTGACGACTCGCACCCACTCAGACCGGAATTTGACAGTAGACGGACAGACAGGAGCAACAGATTCAGACAACCAACCGCAAGATCCACACGCTACAGAAATTCGTTCATTCCATCTGCAATTCACATCTTCAATTCTCAGGTGGGGCGGTAGATGCTGGTGTTGTCGCTCTGATGCACGGGGTCAGTGTTCTGTATTGTTTCAGTATTGTTGATTTTGTTTTGCATGATTATATACTCTTATTCTACTCTCTTAGACAATATGTGATAACCGGCAAGGTGCTGACTTTCTTTTGTGCATTGTTGATGGTGAATGCATGTTAATTTATTTTTAATATACTTTCTTATGTGATAACCAATGTGCTATATTTTCTCAGGACAAAGAACAAATGTTTATTTTGAATGTTTTATGTATGTTATTATTACGGACACAAACGCTCAGCAATGTAATTTCTCTTTTAGAGATTAATAAAGTTATTGTATTGTATTGTATTGTATTGGGGTGGGCAGTGTAGAATGCATGGATTATGTGGAAAAAAGGAATGTCTTGAGTGCAGATTTGAATGATTCGAGGGACTGTTGTTGACGGAGGGGGAGAGGTAGTGTGTTCCATTGGCTAGGTGCTTGGAAAGAAAATGAGCGTTGACCTGCTGTTTTGAGTTTGGTGTGGGGGATGTTGAGCTTGAGGGAGTCGGCAGATGATCTGAGTGCTCGTGAAGGGACATAGAGAGAGAGAGAGTCGGAGAGATAGGCAGGGGCGAGACCATGGAGGCATTTGTAGGTGAGAGTGTTGATTTTGTATGTGATACGGGCAGGAACGGGCAACCAGTGGAGCTGATTTAGGAGGGGGGTGATATGATCTCCCTTTTTCTTTCGTAAGGCAAGACGGGCAGAGCTATTTTGAATGCGTTGGAGACGAGAGATAGAAGAAGAGGGAAGACCCGCCAAGAGAGAGTTACAATAGTCAAGACGTGAGAGAATGGTGGACGTGACCAGTTTGGCGGTAGCATCTGTGGTGAGGTACTTGCGGATAGTGGCGATGCGGCGGAGTTGGAAGTAGCAGGTGCGAGAGACAGAAGAGATGTGTTGTTTCATGGAAAGGGTGTTGTCTAGAGTGACTCCGAGGTTTTTGACAGCAGAAGACAGAGGGACAGAAGAGTCAGAGAGTTGAAGAGAGTCGGAAGTGGCTTTGGAGAGTTTGGATGTAGTGCCTACTAGGATAGCTTCAGTTTTGTTGCTATTGAGCTGAAGTTTGATTTCTGTCATCCAATTCTGCACGTCAGTGATAGTGTCAGAGATAGAGGAAAGAAGAGATTCAGACTGGTCAGGGGAAGAGCTGTTGTGAAGTTGAGAGTCGTCGGCAAAAGAGTGGTGGAGAACGTTGTGTCGGTCAAGGATGTGGTCAAGAGGTTGAGTGTAGAGAGTAATTAGTACAGGCCCAAGGACTGAGCCCTGAGGGACTCCGCACTCAAGCCTGATGGGGTCAGAGTTCAGTTTGTCAATCGAAACAGTCTGGTAGCGGTCGGTGAAATAAGAAGAGAACCAAGAAAGAGCTGTGCTATGGATACCAAAGGTGTACTGAAGGCGTTGAAGGAGGATGTTGTGGTCGACTGTGTCAAAGGCCGCTGATAGATCAAGTAGAGCGACGGCAGAGATTTCAGCTTGGTCAGTGGCAAGGAGGAGATCAGTAGTGATTTTGAGAAGGGCAGTTTCGGTGGAGTGGTGAGGACGATAGGCAGATTGAAGCGGAGAGAGAAGATTGTTGCAAAGAAGGTGAGAGTTGAGTTGTTTTAGGACGACTCTTTCAAGGAGTTTGGAGATGAAGGAAAGGTTTGAGACAGGGCGGTAGTTGCTGAGAGTGTTTGGGTCGAGCGATGGTTTCTTCAGTAGATGTTTGACAATAGCAGTCTTAAAGGAGTTGGGGACAGTGCCTGTTTGCAGAGAAGTGTTGATGATTTTGAGAATAGAAGGGAGGAGTTCAGGAAGACAGTCAGAGTAGAGTTGTGTGGGAAGAGGGTCAAGGTCACAGGTTTTCAAGGTCATTTCTTTGAGGACTTTCTCCAGGTCAGTGAGAGTGAGAGGCTGAAAGTGTGTGAAGGGAGTGCCTGTAAATGCAGGAGAAGTTTCAGAGTTTTGGTGTGGGATTTTGTCTAGTTTGTCACGGATGGTTTGGATCTTGTTATGGAAGTAATCAGAGAAAGCTTGCGACAGTTTGGAGGGGTCGATGTTGTTGGGCAAGGGAGAAGCAGAAGAGCAGCCAACAAGGTCATTCACTGTGGAGAAGAGTGTTTTGGCAGAGGTTGTTTCACAGATTTTGGTGCTGTAGTGCGATTGTTTGGCGTCTGCGATGAGTGTCTGAGCATGTTCCATTTGCTTGTTGTAAATCTGTCTGTCAACTACCAGCTTTGAGGTTCGCAACTTCCTCTCTGCTCGGCGACGCAACTGTTTTGTATACTTAACTTCAGCTGTGATCGAGGGTGCAGAAGGCCAATCTACGATGAGTTTGGTTTTTGCGGGTGCATGTTCGTCAAGAAGTGTGCTGAGAGTGGAGTCGTAATGACGTACAGGGTCTGAGGATACCGGAGGATCAAGCAGTCGGCGGGCTGCTTCTGCGCGAAATGTGTCAGTGTTAACTTCTTTGAGGTTACGGCGGACTACGCGCTTTTTCTGTTTGGATGGTTTGGCCATCTTAAGAGAGAACAAAACTGCAGAATGATCGGATCTGAGGTAGTCATTCAGCAGGATGTCGTACACCAGGTCAGTGGACTCGTGGGTGACAATCCAGTCAATGATGTGTGTTTTGCGTGTGGGAGCGTCTACATGCTGTTTGAGGTCGTGACAGTCAAGAAGGTCCATCGTCTGTCTTGTGTCGGTGTTATAAATCAACAATAAGCAAAGATTCTATAATTTTAAACTAATCTTTGTTTCAGTTGGTCATGGTGATTTGGGCAATGACAACACCGGCATCGTGGGTGATTTGGGCAATGACGACACTGGCATCGTGGGTGATTTGGGCAATGAAGACACTGGCATCGTGGGTGATTTGGGCAATGACGACACTGGCATCGTGGGTGATTTGGGCAATGACGACACCGGCATCGTGGGTGATTTGGGCAATTCGTGGCTGATTTGGGCAATGACGACACCGGCATCGTGGCTGATTTGGGCAATGACGACACCGGCATCGTGGGTGATTTGGGCAATGACAACACCGGCATCGTGGGTGATTTGGGGAGCGATGACTCCTCCGTCAAGGATTGCGACTACACATGTCGCACACATGCAGAACCGCTTGGTATGTTTATACCGCCACCATCATATGTGACGGTTTCTGCGACTTCCAAAACTCGTGCAGAATCTTCTGATTGGAGAAATTCGAGTTCAAAGTTTGTTTAAAAAAAATATGTTATTTTACATTGCTCAACGTCAAGTTAGCAACATTTTGGTACATACTTTGACCTCTAGTTTCTCCAATCAGACGCTTCTGCGCGAGTAATGGAAGTCGCAGAAACCGCCACAATATTATTTAAATTTTATTTATATATAGATGCTACATGTCGGGTTCTAGTGGACATACTCTTATAATATCTAAATACTTTTGCTACTACTAATAACATGCATTGTTTATTACCTAATTAAAGGCTCCCGCAGTGGGGCACTGCGGTTAAGAAATTAAAGGCCCCTCCTGTTTTTGGAACCGCAGGAGCTTTCTAGTTTGCTGTTAGGTAGATTTTTGGTTCCTCTTTCCTGTCATGCTCTCTTTTTCTTCATGAATTCTTTTCTTTTTTCTGCCTTAATCTTGCTCATTCACCTGTATTTTTTCCAAAAATCTCTTCTCTTGCCGCTTGTCTCGCGATTCATGTATAGTTTAATCTGTTAGTGTTCTGATGTAAGTCCAGCAGTAGATAGGTTAAGCCTATTTTAACATACTGGAAACTGGTAATCTTCCAGTAGGTATTAATTTAGTTTTTACTAAAGCCTGCTGGGACACAAGTAATGGGTTAGTGCATTTGTAAACAGGAATCGCTTGACAAGTGGCCCCCTTCATCCCCCCCTTCCTCGTCCTGATATGGCTCTGCGTAGTCGGCTGGACGTTAAGCAAAAAATAAACAAACAAAAAAAAAATAATTAAAGGCAGAGGTTGACAAAGCTCATGAAGACAAGCGTAAATTCAAGCTGGTCTCATGCTGAAATACAAACTTTAATAAATGGTTTTGGGCATCTCCTTCAAAAAGGCATGTATCCGTCAGGGAAGATAATTCAAGCCGCAATTAACCAAAATACTTGTCTCAACAATAGAACATGTATGAATGTGCGAACAAAGCTTCAGCACTAAATGAAGACACGGTTTTAAGATGGACTAGCTGAAGTTGTGGGCAAAGACAGCATGTTGTTGCTTTTTGGCGAAAGCTTACTGAAGAAATATGGACCAGCTAGAAAAAATGACATAGCACAGAGATTGAGACAACTTGCTGGCCTGTTGGTGCAATATGTAGAGCAAACCTATTCATTACATCTTACCATATAACAGTGGCACAGGCACGGTTGGCCTAGTGGTAAGGCGTCCGCCCCGTGATCGGGAGGTCGTGGGTTCGAACCCCGGCCAGGTCATACCTAAGACTTTAAAATTGGCAATCTAGTGGCTGCTCCGCCTGGCGTCAGGCATTATGGGGTTAGTGCTAGGACTGGTTGGTCCGGTGTCAGAAGAATGTGACTGGGTGAGACATGAAGCCTGTGCTGCGACTTCTGTCTTGTGTGCTGCGACTTCTGTCTTGTGTGTGGCGCACGTTATATGTCAAACCAGCACCGCCCTGATATGGCCCTTCGTGGTCGGCTGGGCGTTAAGCAAAAAAAAAACACAATATAACAGGGGCTCATTTTGAAATTGAGGTTGTCAAGAGGAATGTAATCAGACATTTTTCAAACTAATCGCACCATCGATGCAAACTGCACGCACTCGCACAAATAAATGAAATCTACACACAGCAACACCGACAGCTTTAAATGATTTTAATGTCATTAAAACGGTTTAAACCCAAATAAAATTGAATGAAATCTCACAGATAAATTTACAATGACTATCTGTCTTGCTTGAAGAAAAGAAAAAAAACGAAAAGGGAGTGGAACACGGCAACACACATTCTGAGTCACTCCAGGAGCTTCAACAGAAACACAGGTGACGATCGCGGAATGTTGATGTTGAGAACGTCTGACGCATGCAGTATGCGTGCGGTAGCTATTTTCCGCGAAACCCTGCGGAACCCCGGGGGTACCCCGCGAAACCCCGCTTCGGCTTCCGTAATAAGAAAACATTTTGTACCGGTGTCTTAGAGTTTAATAGCTGACAAGGAAATTGAGTAACAAAATAGCGATAAGTCCGACCCCGAAATGAGACCCTGATGTAATACTATTATTTGCTGGGCTATACAAGTTATGTAGGTATGCATGCATGACCCTGGGTCTTGCTGTATGACTGGGAATTGCAGATATGTTCTTCAAAAGATGATGCCGTGTCTGAAGCATCAATATAAACGCTTATAGCTCACAGCTGAAAAGAACACTTCCTTACTAGTACGAAACCAAATGACAAACTATCAATTTGAATACAACACAGCTTCATAAGAACTGCTCAAACAAGGACCAATAAAAGAGAAAACTGAAGACCGTGGCCTTAATCTTACAAGTTTGAAGTTAAAACAAGTTTTGCAAACAATACATGTGAAAGAATGTTGTTATGCCTGAATATTTAAAAAAATTAGTTAGTGTTCCCAGAAACTTGAAATTTGGCATTGTTGTTTATATGTCGACCTAGTACCCAAATATATATAGACATTCTGGAAAACGTTATTTGTTTAGGAATATGGGGAACGTGGATATGGGGACCTTATTAATATTATGTTTTCACATATATATTTAAATCCTAAACAAATAACGTTTTCCAGAATGTCTATATATATTTGGGTACTAGGTCGACATATAAACCACAGTGCGAAATTTCAACTTTCTGGATGTTCTATGTACCATTGTTAAATATCTAGTTATAAGTTCTTTTTTAGTTATACTTTTAAAACGACAAGACATGAACATGTATGTCCTTTTTTTTAATTTTTTTTTTTTATTGTTGTTATGTTTGTTTGTTTGTGTGTGTGTTGATCGATTTAATTTTTTTTTAAAGTTAGTGTTCCCAGAAACTTGTATTATATATATAATAAAAGTTTCTGGGAACACTAACTAATTTTTTTAATATTCAGGCATAACAACATTCTGTCACATGTATTGCTTGCAAAACTTGTTTTAACTTCAAACTTGTAAGATTAAGGCCACGGTCTTCAGTTTTCTCTTTTATTGGTCCTTGTTTGAGCAGTTCTTATGAAGCTAACTCTGACACCAGCCGGTTATTTGGGAACTCGTTTTCAACTGCTTGCAGAAAGTTGAAATTTGTCATTGTGGTTTATATGTCGACTTAGTACCCAAATATAAAAAGACATTCTGGAAAATGTTATTTGTAGGATTTAAATATATATATATGAAAACATAATAAGGTCCCCATATCCACGTTCCCAAAAACCTTGTCTGAATATAATAATATATATAATAAATGTTTCTGGGAACACTAACTTTTTTTTTAATATTCAGGCATAACAACATTCTTTCACATGTTTTGTTTGCAAAACTTGTTTTAACTTCAAACCTGTAAGATTAAGGCCACGGTCTTCAGTTTTCTCTTTTATTGGTCCTTGTTTGAGCAGTTCTTATGAAGCTGTTTTGTATTCAAATTGATAGTTTGTCATTTGGTTTCGTACTAGTAAGGAAGTGTTCTTTTCAGCTGTGAGCTATAAGCGTTTATATTGATGCTTCAGACACGGCATAATCTTTTGAAGAACATATCTGCAATTCCCAGTCATACAGCAAGACAAAAATTGGCTCTTTGCAGTCTGCTGGGCTATACGCGATATGTTATGTATGTATGCATGGCCCTGGGTCTTGCTGTACGACCCTGGGTCTTGCTGTACGACCCTGGGTCTTGCTGTACGACCCTGGGTCTTGCTGTACGTCACCCCTGGGTCTTGCTGTACGACCCTGGGTCTTGCTGTACGGCCCTGGGTCTTGCTGTACGGCCTGGGTCTTGCTGTACGGCCCTGGGTCTTGCTGTACGACCCTGGGTCTTGCTGTACGACCCTGGGTCTTGCTGTACGGCCCTGGGTCTTGCTGTACGGCCCTGGGTCTTGCTGTACGACCCTGGGTCTTGCTGTACGACCCTGGATCTTGCTGTACGACCCTGGGTCTTGCTGTATGACCATGGGTTTTCATGTCACGTACGACATACAAATCACGATGTTCAAAGTTTTGACGAATTGAGTGTGACTACGATTCGTTAAAACTTGAAATAGGAAGGTGTTATTGCTGTGTTTGATTGGTCGATCTTTGTTTAATGACAAAACAATTAATAATGCCAAGATTTTTAATGTGTACATAGTTCCTTTTCAGCTTGTGATTTATAACTCGTTGTGACAAGTTAAAGTTTGTGTAAGCCTTAATAGACTCTTTGCAGTCCGCTGGGCTATACGCATTATGTATGTATGCATGACTCTGGGGATTGCTGTATGACCCTGGATCTGGCTGTATGACCCTCAATCTTGCTGTATGTCCTCGGTCTTGCTGTATGACCCTCGGTCTTGATCAACAATGATCTGAATTTTTACTCAATATTTTCCACGAAGTACTGGATCCTTGTATTTCTATCTACTCTGCTTTAATCTTGCTAAGACAACTATGTTGAGACGTCATAAATCAGTACTGGTATATTCTCGAATTGCGGTCTGGTACCCTGTGATATCGGTTGAAAAGTAGGGAAGGAGGCGATGTGAAGTGGCCTTTAGTCGCTGCTGTCACAGTGGGGAGTTGCTAATTGGAGAAATGATTGCATGCAGAAACGTGGTGATTATGATCCCACCGTGACATTTTTTACCGCCTTTCATTGTGTAAAAAATAGCTTAAACGACAAAACAATTAATAATGCCAAGATTGTTAATGTGTACATAGTTCCTTTTCAACTTGTGATTTATAACTTGTTGTGAAAAGTTAAAGTTTGTGTGGGCCCTTAAT
>NC_090251.1:27899043-27949043 GCF_037325665.1 Littorina saxatilis
TTTTGAGTGTGTATACAAAATCATAACCCTTTTCCTTATTACTATTTACATTATGTACGTCTGTAAGAAACAATAACCTTGTCAATTTTACTATCTATATTCTGTGCGTCTGTATTAAGTGTTTGTATAAGGGACAGGTTGTAAGATAAGGCTTTGCCTAAAACCTCTATCCTTTGGTAATAAAGTTCAGTTTCAGTTTCAGTTTCAGTTTCAGTTTCTCTCTCTATCTATCTATCTCTCTCTGTCTATCTCTGTGTCTCTTTCTCTGTGTCTCTCTCTGTTTCTGTCTCTCTGTCTCAGTCTCTCTCTCTCTGTCTCTGTCTTTCTTTCATTCTGTATTTATCTTTTTCTCTCTATTGTAATCTTGTTTGTAAATGGCAAGGGAAGAAAAGTCTTTGACTGTCTCAAGGGAAGTGGGAGATCCAGTGGAACCTCTTTTCTCCCTCTCTCCACACACTTTCAAGTTTTTTTCCTGTTCCTACCGTCAATACATTTACCTCAGTTTTCTCTCTCTCAAGACCTGATTGTGTTAATGTGTTTGAGATCATTAAAGTCCCCCCCCCCCCCCCCCCCCCCCCCTCTACCGTGAAAATGAGAACGAGCGAAAAACTGTAGGCTGTGTGACAAAACTGATTCAGTTGACTCACCGTCCAGCCAAACTGACGTATCTAGCGCGTGACGCAGCTAGGAGTGCGTTTTTCTGAGGACTGTGTGATGTTTCTAATGAAGTCCGACAGCTTCGGACGCACATAAGCACGCGCCGGACTGCATAATTAACACCCAGCGCCACTCTAATTAGGCGTTAGCAGATGAGAAACGCACCACCCCCCATGTCCTGGAGAACCGTATCACCCGTGGTGTTCTTGTACCAATCCGAGAGTTTGTGAGCATTCTTCGCAAGTGCGACGAGCCCAACGCAAATGAGGAACAAGTCGCGTAAGGCGAAAATACAACATTTTAGTCAAGCTCAGTCGAACTCACAGAATGAAACTGAACGCCTTGCATTTGTTCCGCAAGAGCGTACACTCGTAGCATCGTCTGTCCACCGCTCGTGGCAAAGGCAGTGAAATTAACAATCCAGAAAAGCGCGGTAGCGGTTGCGCTGAGGAGGATAGCACGCTATTCTATATCTCTATTCTTTTTAACTCTCTGAACGTGTTTTAATCCAAACATATAATATCTATATGTTTTTTGAATCAGGAACGGACAAGGAATAAGATGAAATTGTTTTTAAATCGATTTTGGTAATTTAATTGTAATCATAATTTTTATATTTTAAATTTTCAGAGCTTGTTTTTAATACGAATATAACATATTTATATGTTTTTGGAATCAGAAAATGATGCAGAATACGATAAACGTAATTTTGGATCGCTTTATAAAAAAAATAATTTTAATTACAATTTTCAGAATTTTAATGACCAAAGTCATTATTTAATTTTTAAGCCTCCAAGCTGAAATGCAATACCAAAGTCCGGCCTTTGTCGAAGATTGCTTGGCCTTAATTTCAATCAATTTGATTGACAAATGAGGGTGTGACAGTGCCGCCTCAACTTTTACAAAATGCCGGATATGACGGCATCAAAGACATTTATCGAAAAAATGGAAATAAAAAACGTCTCGGGATATCATACCCAGGAACTCTCATGAAAAATTTCATAAAGATCGGTCCAGTAGTTTACTCTGAATAGCTCTACACACACACACACACACACACACACACACACACACACACACACACACACACACACACACACACACACACACACACACACACACACACACACACACACACACAACGACCCTCGTCTCGATTCCCCCCTCTATGTTAAAACATTTAGTCAAAACTTGACTAAATGTAACAAGTCGCGTAAGGCGAAAATACAACATTTAGCCAAGTAGCTGTCGAACTCACAGAATGAAACTGAACGCAATGAAACGCAGCAAGACCGTATACTCGTAGCAATGCTACTAGCATCGTCAGTCCACCGCGCACGGCAAAGGCAGTGAAATTGACAGGAAGAGCGGGGTAGTACTTGCGCTTGGAAGGATAGCACACTTTTCTGTACCTCTCTTTGTTTCAACTTTCTGAGCGTGTTTTTAAATGAGGGCGTGACAGTGCCGCCTCAACTTTCACGAAAAGCCGGATATGACGTCATCAAAGACATTTATCCAAAAAATGAAAAAAAACGTTCGGGGATTTCATACCCAGGAACTCTCATGTCAAATTTCATAAAGATCGGTCTAGTAGTTTAGGCTGAATCGCTCTACACACACACACACACACACACACACACACACACACACACACACACACACACACACAGACACACAGACACACGCACATACACCACGACCCTCGTTTCGATTCCCCCTCGATGTTAAAATATTTAGTCAGAACTTGACTAAATATAAAAAGGGACACATTTGCAAGGCTCGTGCGTACAGCAGCTATGAATTGCGATGTACGTCTGCCTTAACACTAGGGACATCCAGATTCAACCTTCGTCAGACGAACATTCGTCAGTGGTGGGGATTTCCTCTCTATTTTTAACTTTGTGCCTCAATGCGCATGCGCTTGGTTTTTTGCGCCCACCACTGCTTGCCGAAGACCGGGATCTGCGTGGTGAAAAAGGCGTGTTTGACGAACCTCAATCAGCAATCTTCGCGAGTACTTTTAGTCCTTTTCATAATGTTAAAAATATGTGTTATGTACGCAGTGTTAAAGTTTAATATCTTTACGACGCTTCTGTGGACTGTGCATCTGTAAACTGTTCATTTTGGAGGCCTAGTGCATGAACACGGATACCCACACAAAACTCAGAACTTGAGTCGACGGGCGACATATCCTGCCAATTATCTCCCTTGATCTCTCTTGCACAACTCAAGACACTTGTTTCCACTAGGCCTATTTGTTTTAGAGTTGGGAGATTTTACAGGAATGAATCTAAAAATCGAATTTTTTTTTTCAGTGTTGCGTGTGTACCTAGCATATTCAGATGTCTGGAATATTCCGATAAAAAAGACTCGTCATGTATAACACTACTCGTCATCAGTGTTTCGAAAAAACAGACGAACGCGCACGAAGAACTTCGCGTAGATCTGGACCGAAATTGGAAAATGGTGACCGTGTGACGGGATGTGACGTCACCACTTCAACAAACTCGCGTAGATCAGAACTCACGAACTTTTGACGAAGGCAAATCTGGATGTCTCTACTGTCTACCCCACCTATGTTGACCAAGTTTTTTTTTAGCCGAGACCAGCTGTGCTGCAGCAGGTCACTCAGAATTGTAGTAACTGTGTAGTAACTGTGTATCAACACACTGGAATGCAGGCATTAGATGGACGTTACAGGAAGCGACTGAAACTAACCGTCTGAGCGGATATATTCGTACCTGGTCAGATAGAGCCATATGAGTGGGTACGGATATATATTCGTACCTGGGAGACAATGAGCTAAGATAGAAAGACCAAAAACAAAATATCGCTTTGGCGCGAAGTCACCCCGTTTGATTTTTTTTTTCTGTTTGGATGAAAAGAATGTTATTTATTGAATACCACCAAAAACAAACACAGAAACAAACAAACAACTCTAATTACAGCGCTGATATTTATTAAGACTGTTGTGTGTTTTTTTCCCAAATGTCACCACTCGAACCTTTTCACATGACTTTGACACCGTCGACTAAAGCAGCCGAAGCGTTTTACACAACAAAATAGTAACGGCAAAACCTGAAGAAAGAAAAAAAAAACAACAACACTTGTTTACAAAAGCAATGATCATTACACACAAAAAAGACTCGGTCGGAAAGATACATCTTTTTCTTCTTTTTACATTGAGTCAAGTTTTGACTAAATGTTTTAACATAGAGGGGGAATCGAGACGAGGGTCGTGGTGTATGTGTGTGTGTGTGTGTGTGTGTGTGTCTGTGCGTGTGTGTGTATAGAGCGATTCAGACCAAACTACTGGACCGATCCTTATGAAATTTGACATGAGAGTTCCTGGGAATGATATCCGATAAATACCTTTGATGACGTCATATCCGGCTTTTTGTAAAAGTTGAGGCGGCACTGTCACACCCTCATTTTTCAATCAAATTGATTGAAATTTTGGCCAAGCAATCTTCGACGAAGGTCGGACTTCGGTATTGCATTTCAGCTTGGTGGCTTAAAAATTAATTAATGACTTTGGTCACTAAATATCTGAAAATTGTAAAACACATTTTTTTTTTAAAACCGATCCAAATTTACGTTCATCTTATTTTTCATCATTTCCTGATTCCAAAAACATATAAAATATGTTACATTCGGATTACAAACAAGCTCTGAATTAAAAATATAAAAATTATGATCAAAATTAGATTTCCAAATCAATTTAAAAACACTTTCATCTTATTCCTTGTCGGTTCCTGATTCCAAAAACATATACATATGATATGTTTGGATTAAAAACACGCTCAGAAAGTTAAAACGAAGAGAGGTACAGAAAAGCGTGCTATGCAGCACAGCGAAACCACTACCGCGCTAAACAGGCTCGTCACTTTCACTGCGTTTTGCACGAGCGGCGGACTACGGTCATTGTGAAAAAATGCAGTGCGTTCAGTTTTATTCTGTGTGTTCCACAGCTTGACTAGATGTAGTAATTTCGCCTTACGCGACTTGTTCATTAGTTATCTGGGCCTCCCACGTACACTCACGGGCAAGAGTACGTATATCCTTTTGCGTCTATGTCCGTTTTTCCTCCGCCATGTATGCAGTCATACTTTGTCTTCGAGGTATGCATGTGCGCGGTGTTTTTGTGTTACTATATTCATCGATCTATGACATGAATTACAGGATCTCCTACGTGCGTTTTTTGTCTTGTGCTTAGGTGTTCACACGAAGTGGAACAAGGCTCTAGCAGGTCTGCACATACGTTGACCTGTGAGATCAGAAAGAAATCCCAGCAGGCGCAGCGGAAAATCTAAATTCAAATATCAAAAATTTAAAAAATAAATAAATAAAAAAAGTTTCACCAGACTTTTAAATGTCTAAATGTTTAACCATAGCAAAAATATGAAAGCGGAAGCAATTCAGAGATAATTCACAGTGCCATGTACCATCAATTTGTATTTGTTGTGTTTCTTGTGTGTCCACTTTAAAACCGACAGGCCGAAGTTCTTGTGAATGTATCGTTTTGTCTAAAATAATAGGTCCCAAAAACCTAACATTTCTCTTTTTTGTAATATCTTGAAACAAAAAAAGATAACAGGAGGGGGGCTGGCGGGGGTTGCCGGGGGGGGGGGGGGGATTGCAGAGTAGGGTGATGAAGGGGTAGGGAATATAAGCAGGTGTTGGACTGTCATTGGTAGAAACATTGAACTATATTTACTGTCGAGCGTTGAATATCTTCGCACATTGTAATTCTATGGTCACAGACTCTTTACGATGGGGACACAGGTGTAAGGCTGGCACGACTTTGTATCCATTCAATCTTTCTGACAGAATTGTGTTTTTTTTAAGCCTTAGAAAGCAATAGCAAATATACCATAGGAGGTAAAAACAAGTCGCGTAAGGCGAAATAACAACTTTTAGTCAAGCTTTTCTGTATGTCTATTCTTTTTAGCTTACTGAGTTTGTTTTTAATCCAAACATATCGTATCTATATGTTTTTGGAATCAGGGACTGACAAGGAATAACATGAAATTGTTTTTAAATCGATTTCGGAAAATTAATTTTAATCATAGTTTTCATATTTTAAATTTTCAGAGATTGTTTTTAATCCAAATATAACATATGTAAATGTTTTTGGAATTAGAAAAGGACAAAAAATCAGATGAAATTATTTTTGGATCGTTTAAAAAAAAATTCTTTTTATTACAAGTTTCCGATTTTTAATGACCAAACTCATTCATTAGTTTTTAAGCCACCAAGCTGCAATGCAATACCAAAGTCCGGCCTTCGTTGAAGATTGTTTTGCCAACATTTCAATCAATTTGATTGAAAAATGAGGGCGTGACAGTGCCGCCTCAACGTTTGCAAAAAGGCCGGATATGACGTCATCAAAGGTATTTATCGAAAAAATGAAAAAAACTGTCCGGGGATATCATTTCCAGGAACTCTCATGTCAAATTTCTTAAAGATCGGTCCAGTGGTTTAGTCTGAATCGCTCTACACACACACACACACACGCACAGACAGACAGACAGACAGACAGACAGACAGACAGACAGACAGACAGACAGACACACACACACACACACACACACAGACAGACAGACACACACACACACACACACACACACACACACACACACACACATACACCACGACTTTCGTCTCGATTCCCCTTCTATGTAAAAAGTATGAGAGACTTACATACCGTGTTTTGTTTTGGTTTTCCTTATTGGTTAGTATTAAATACTCTCTCTCTCTCTCTCTCTCTCTCTCTCTCTCTCTCTCTCTCTCTCTCTCTCTCTCTCTCTCTCTCTCTCTCTCTCTCTCTCTCTCTCTCTCTCTCTCTCTCACTCTCTCTCTATTTCCTTCTTTCTTCTGATTTCATTCTACTCTCTTTATATTCTATCTTTGTTGTTTGTTTCTTTGTTTGTTTATTTGTTTTCTGCTCTTGTAATATTTATTTCCTTTCCTTTACATGTTTTCATCGCTTAGGTTCTTTTGATTTTTTCTTCCGTCCCGTTTATTTCCTTTCCTTTTCTTTGGTTTCTTTATTGTGTTTTTGTCATTTTCTTTCTGCTTGTTTCTCATCCATCTTTCTCTTTATGGGGCTGTCACACTCAAGCGTTTTAGAGCAACTTTATGTCTAGCGTATGAAAAGTAAAAAAAAAATGTCAATACGTTGGCATACGTAAAAAAAAAAAAGCATCAACATTCTAAATTGGACTTATATAGGTAAGGAGGCATTGGTTACAAGTAAGTTACTAACAGGTTATCGATAAGTTAGCTGTATGGTACACCTTCCTGCCAGCGTATCTCGACGTATCTCAACGTATCTCGACGTATGAGTAAACTACCTGTGACGTATTTAACATATGCGTAGCGTATGTCTAGCGTATGCCTAACGTATGAAGAGTACGTCGGCATACGTCCACAAATTTTGAACATGTTCAAATTTTTTTGCGGTCTCAGCGTACAACACCGTATGCCAGCTTATGCCAGCTTATACCAGCGTGCTTTTAACGTTTGCTACTTATACCAAACCTACCTCTAACTTATGTCAAACATACTCCGGCGTTTCGATGAAAATTCTCATAAGTCGGCATAAGTTAGGCTTACTGCTATACGTTATAGTGTGACAGCCCCATTATTCCTACACATATTTCGCGTTTTGTTTGATCTGGTGATATTGTTTATTATGGTCAATCTGTTGTGTTCAGTGAACCTTTTTTGCTTTCGTTACACAAGACTTTTAAATGTCTATTGAAAAGTTGTATGTGAACAGTACCCTGCTTATTTGGGAACAAAAACAAGGACATTCTGTTTCTCTCTCTTTTTCATTTTAACGAACACAACCAACACGCGCGCGCCCACACACGCACGCACACACACACACACACACACACACACACACACACACACACACACACACACACACACACGTACACACACAGACACAGACACACACACACACACACACACACACACACACACACACACACACACACGTACACACACATTACAGACCCACACACACTCACACAGACACACAGACACAATCAATCAATCAATCAATATGAAGCTTATATAGCGCGTATTCCGTGGGTACAGTTCTAAGCGCTTGTCGACACATACACACACACACACACACACACACACACACAACAACAACAACAACAACAGCTACGACCTTTTTGTCCTTAAAACGGCCTTTTCAAGATAACCTACAGACACATATTAATGACTGGTGATTACTTACTCTGAATGCTGCTTCTTCGCGGAGAAGACATTTCGTTTCCTCTTTCGCGAGATTTTCTGTTCATTGTGCCTCCACATTAACCTTAATTACAAGACTTCCCCTCTTCACTGCTACGCCGCGTAACAAGAGGGACACGATTCCCCTCTTCACTGCTACGCCGCGTAACAAGAGGGACACGATTCCCCTCTTCACTGCTACGCCGCGTTGCAAGAGGGACACGATTCCCCTCTTCACTGCTACGCCGCGTTGCAAGAGGGACACGATTCCCCTCTTCACTGCTACGCCGCGTTGCAAGAGGGACACGATTCCCCTCTTCACTGCTACGCCGCGTAACAAGAGGGACACGATTCCCCTCTTCACTGCTACGCCGCGTAACAAGAGGGACACGATTCCCCTCTTCACTGCTACGCCGCGTAGCAAGAGGGACACGATTCCCCTCTTCACTGCTACGCCGCGTAACAAGAGGGACACGATTCCCCTCTTCACTGCTACGCCGCGTGGCAAGAGGGACACGATTCCCCTCTTCACTGCTACGCCGCGTGGCAAGAGGGACACGATTCCCCTCTTCACTGCTACGCCGCGTAACAAGAGGGACACGATTCCCCTCTTCACTGCTACGCCGCGTAACAAGAGGGACACGATTCCCCTCTTCACTGCTACGCCGCGTGGCAAGAGGGACACGATTCCCCTCTTCACTGCTTCGCCGCGTAACAAGAGGGACACGATTCCCCTCTTCACTGCTACGCCGCGTAACAAGAGGGACACGATTCCCCTCTTCACTGCTACGCCGCGTAACAAGAGGGACACGATTCCCCTCTTCACTGCTACGCCGCGTAACAAGAGGGACACGATTCCCCTCTTCACTGCTACGCCGCGTAACAAGAGGGACACGATTCCCCTCTTCACTGCTACGCCGCGTAACAAGAGGGACACGATTCCCCTCTTCACTGCTACGCCGCGTAGCAAGAGGGACACGATTCCCCTCTTCACTGCTACGCCGCGTAGCAAGAGGGACACGATTCCCCTCTTCACTGCTACGCCGCGTAACAAGAGGGACACGATTCCCCTCTTCACTGCTACGCCGCGTGGCAAGAGGGACACGATTCCCCTCTTCACTGCTACGCCGCGTGGCAAGAGGGACACGATTCCCCTCTTCACTGCTACGCCGCGTAACAAGAGGGACACGATTCCCCTCTTCTCTGCTACGCCGCGTAGCAAGAGGGACACGATTCCCCTCTTCACTGCTACGCCGCGTAGCAAGAGGGACACGATTCCCCTCTTCACTGCTACGCCGCGTAACAAGAGGGACACGATTCCCCTCTTCACTGCTACACCGCGTAACAAGAGGGACACGATTCCCCTCTTCACTGCTACGCCGCGTAGCAAGAGGGACACGATTCCCCTCTTCACTGCTACGCCGCGTGGCAAGAGGGACACGATTCCCCTCTTCACTGCTACGCCGCGTGGCAAGAGGGACACGATTCCCCTCTTCACTGCTACGCCGCGTGGCAAGAGGGACACGATTCCCCTCTTCACTGCTACGCCGCGTGGCAAGAGGGACACGATTCCCCTCTTCACTGATACGCCGCGTAACAAGAGGGACACGATTCCCCTCTTCACTGCTACACCGCGTAGCAAGAGGGACACGATTCCCCTCTTCACTGCTACGCCGCGTAACAAGAGGGACACGATTCCCCTCTTCACTGCTACACCGCGTAACAAGAGGGACACGATTCCCCTCTTCACTGCTACGCCGCGTGGCAAGTGGGACACGATTCCCCTCTTCACTGCTACGCCGCGTGGCAAGAGGGACACGATTCCCCTCTTCACTGCTACGCCGCGTAACAAGAGGGACACGATTCCCCTCTTCACTGCTACGCCGCGTGGCAAGAGGGACACGATTCCCCTCTTCACTGCTACGCCGCGTGGCAAGAGGGACACGATTCCCCTCTTCACTGCTACGCCGCGTGGCAAGAGGGACACGATTCCCCTCTTCACTGCTACGCCGCGTGGCAAGAGGGACACGATTCCCCTCTTCACTGATACGCCGCGTAACAAGAGGGACACGATTCCCCTCTTCACTGCTACGCCGCGTGGCAAGAGGGACACGATTCCCCTCTTCACTGCTACGCCGCGTGGCAAGAGGGACACGATTCCCCTCTTCACTGCTACGCCGCGTGGCAAGAGGGACACGATTCCCCTCTTCACTGCTACGCCGCGTGGCAAGAGGGACACGATTCCCCTCTTCACTGCTACGCCGCGTGGCAAGAGGGACACGATTCCCCTCTTCACTGATACGCCGCGTAACAAGAGGGACACGATTCCCCTCTTCACTGCTACGCCGCGTAGCAAGAGGGACACGATTCCCCTCTTCACTGCTACGCCGCGTAACAAGAGGGACACGATTCCCCTCTTCACTGCTACGCCGCGTAACAAGAGGACACGATTCCCCTCTTCACTGCTACGCCGCGTAGCAAGAGGGACACGATTCCCCTCTTCACTGCTACGCCGCGTAACAAGAGGGACACGATTCCCCTCTTCACTGCTACGCCGCGTAACAAGAGGGACACGATTCCCCTCTTCACTGCTACACCGCGTAACAAGAGGGACACGATTCCCCTCTTCACTGCTACGCCGCGTAGCAAGAGGGACACGATTCCCCTCTTCACTGCTACGCCGCGTAACAAGAGGGACACGATTCCCCTCTTCACTGCTACGCCGCGTGGCAAGAGGGACACGATTCCCCTCTTCACTGCTACGCCGCGTGGCAAGAGGGACACGATTCCCCTCTTCACTGCTACGCCGCGTAACAAGAGGGACACGATTCCCCTCTTCACTGCTACGCCGCGTAACAAGAGGGACACGATTCCCCTCTTCACTGCTACGCCGCGTAACAAGAGGGACACGATTCCCCTCTTCACTGCTACGCCGCGTAGCAAGAGGGACACGATTCCCCTCTTCACTGCTACGCCGCGTAGCAAGAGGGACACGATTCCCCTCTTCACTGCTACGCCGCGTAACAAGAGGGACACGATTCCCCTCTTCACTGCTACGCCGCGTAGCAAGAGGGACACGATTCTCCGATGATAGGTTTAATTTTATGACCTTTTGACATTTTGCCGTAACATGTTCATTTGCTTCTTTAATAGGCCCAAATACGGTCCTTGGGTCTAGATATGTCATACATGATTTGCTTTAGTACTACAAGGTAGACAGTAATAGTGCTCAAGAGATGTAGAAATGGCATAGTTTGAACACGCTAATGCTATCCGTAACAGATTCCAGACTTTGTTTTATTGTTAAAAAAATATTTGTTTGTTTGTTTGTTTGGTGGTTCTTTTTAGTGTTGTCTGTTGTCTCGAGAACTAAGGGGGTCATGCGAGACTGATTCAGCATCGATCTTATTTTCTGTTTTGTTCTCGACCTATTCTTCAAAAAACTATTCACATTCAAGGCGTATCAAAGTGAAGGGTAGAAGGTTCCTTAAAACTCAGATTCTCCCACAGTCAGCACTTTAAATCTTGTTAAAAAGCTTTATTTGCTTCAAAAACTATTTAAACAAATCTTATAAGACTGAATGTTATTTCGTTCATTTAAATGCTTTTTACATTTAGTTAAGTTTTGACTTAATGTTTTAACATAGAGGGGGGAATCGAGACGAGGGTGTATGTGTGTGTGTGTGTGTGTGTGTGTGTGTGTGTGTGTGTGTGTGTGTGTGTGTGTGTGTGTGTGTGTGTGTGTGTGTGTGTGTGTGTGTGTGTGTGTGCGTGTGTGTGTGTAGAGCGATTGAGAGTAAACTACTGGACCGATCTTTATGAAATTTGACATGAGAGTTCCTGGGTATGATATCCCCGGACTTTTTTTCATTTTTTCGATAAATGTCTTTGATGACGTCATATCCGGCTTTTTGTAAAAGTTGAGGCAGCACTCTCACACCCTCATTTTTCAATCAAATTGATTGAAAATTTGGCCAAGCAATCTTTGACGAAGGCCGGACTTCGGTATTGCATTTCAGCTTGGTTTTATTCTCTGTGGTGCCAGGAGACACTCACTTACTGTGATATCTATAATTACAGCAATTGTTTCCCTTTGTTTCTTATTCTAGTTCCTTTTCTAAGGTTCTGTCTAAACATGGCTGTAAAGAATGCGAGCCATCAAAAGAGCTGAAATCTATATACAGCAAAACCTGACCTGGCGATCACCTCTCATTTACGACCACCTACCCATTACGACCACTCCATAAGATCCCGGAGTTTGTTTCTATAAAATTCACATTTCCATTACGACCACCCCATAAGATCCCCGAGTTTGTTTCTATAAAATTCACATTTCCATTACGACCACCCCAAAAGATCCCCGAGTTTGTTTCTATACAATTCACATTTCCATTACGACCACCCCATAAGATCCCCGAGTTTGTTTCTATAAAATTCACATTTCCATTACGACCACCCCAAAAGATCCCCGAGTTTGTTTCTATTCAATTCACATTTCCATTACGACCACCCCATAAGATCCCCGAGTTTGTTTCTATACAATTCACATTTCCCTTACGACCACCCCAAAAGATCCCCGAGTTTGTTTCTATACAATTCACATTTCCATTACGACCACCCCATAAGATCCCCGAGTTTGTTTCTATAAAATTCACATTTCCATTACGACCACCGCTCTATCACGGCCATTTTGGTCGTGCCCTTGAGTAGTCGGTAGATAGACAGGTTTGACTGTTTGGCCATTGATGTAACTGCAGATATTTAATACATATTTAAACAGGTCATGTCAGGTACTCCGTTACGTGTGAAAAGGTGACAAATCGAAGCTTAATAAACAACAACCCAAAGGAGTTTTCGGTGTGATCTGTCTGCTCTTTTGAATATCAAAATCTGCATACGATTGGCAGATGTGGTTCTTTGTGTCGTCCCACTGAAGAAACTTCTCTGAAGGGAAATCATGATTTTGTCATCAACAAAACACGATCAGTTGTAACTACTTTCATTTCGATAAGCCTGCAATGAATACAATCACTTTTGCAATGCACCTGCATACAAACTCGCTAACTTGCGGTGTCCTACAATAAATGGAAATTTGAGTATGATGCATGCAGCTGCACATGCTTGCTTAAACTGATCCATTTTTTGTTTTTCCTGTTGAATAATATTATCAAGTTAGTTGTGATAGATGGGTCGCGAACATTATCATGACAGCTTAAACTGCACTTGTGCGTTAAAACTGTGAGAAAGCACACATGGTTTCGCCACGTATTTATATCTGGGAGCTTCATAATAGATGTTAACTGTTCTGTTATCTTATTTATCAATCTCAGATGTAAAATGCAGATTGGGAGTGTGTGTGTGTGTGTGTGTGTGTGTGTGTGTGTGTGTGTGTGTGTGTGTGTGTGTGTGTGTGTGTGTGTGTAAGTGTGTGTGTAAGTGTGTGTGTGTGTGTACGTGTGTGTGAGAGAGGGAGACAGACAGACAGATAGACAAACAGACATACAGATAGATATATACATAAATATAGCTAGATAGTTAGATATATAGCTGGATAGCTAGATAGGTAGATAGACAAACAGATAGATAGATAGATAGATACATACATACATACATACATACATATACATAGATACATATACACAGATATATAGATAGATATATTGATAGATAGATAGACAGACAAGGTCGATAGCTAGGTAGAAAGATGGACAGACAGACAAACAGACAGAAATACAAAGGGGGACAAAGACATGGAGAGAGAGAAAAACAGATATGAAGAGAAGGGAAGACACAGACAGAGAGAGAGAGAGAGAGAGAGAGAGAGAGAGAGATATATATATATATATAATATATATATATATATATATATATATATATATAGAGAGAGAGAGAGAGAGAGAGAGAGAGAGAGAGAGAGAGAGAGAGAGAGAGAGAGAAGTCTGAAGTCTGAATCTTTTAATGAGTAGGCCTTGGGCCCTTTTCATGGAGATGAGAGAGAGAGAGAGAGAGAGAGAGAGAGAGAGAGAGAGAGAGAGAGAGAGAGATGGAGATGGAGAGAGAGAGAGAGGGGGGGGGGGAGAGGGGGAGGCGGTAACTGGAGAGGGGTCGGTAGATTTGAAAAGGAGACAGAAGGAAAAATGCTGCGACATTTTAAAGGTAGTTATCTTGTCTTGATAGTGGAAGATCTGGTGATTTTACCTGTCATTGTTCAGAAACATACTTTTGGCAAACGATTTAATATTTGATTATCCTGCCAGAATTTACCCATCCACATTATTTTGGGAGCAAAACATGAGGTGACGCGCACTGGATTTAACCTGCTCGCAGTCACAAAAGTAGGTTACAGTGACATAAAATCCCTCTCTCTCTGTCTCTGTATGTCTCTTTCTCTGTCTATCTGACTCTGTGTCTGTCTCGGTCTGTCTCTCCCCCTTCTCTCTCTCTCTCTCTCTCTCTCTCTCTCTCTCTCTCTCTCTCTCTCTCTCTCTCTCTCTCTCGCTCTCGCTCTCTCTTTCTCTTTACCTCTCTCTCTCGCTCTCTCTTTCTCTCTCTCTCGCTCTCTCTCTCTCTCTCTCGCTCTCGCTCTCTTTCTCTCTCTATCTCTCTCGCTCTCTCTCTCTCTCTCTCTCTGTCTGTCTGTCTCTCTCTCTCTCTCTCTCGCGCTCTCTCTCTCTCTCTCTCTCCCCGCCCCCCCCCCCCCCCCCCTCTTTCTATACGATGCCTTCTCCAGAGATAGAAACGTCACATGTCGGCGGAAAAGGTCAGAGTGTGTAAAATTGCGTAAGTTTGGCGTCTGACGTCAACTTTAGATCTATATTCTTCGTAAACGTTTATTATTATCGTGCATTTATGCTGTTGTTCTTTCAAGTCCTTGCCCCCCCCCCCCAAAAAAAAAAAAAAAAAATTAAAAAAAAAAAAAAAATGTGGAGGTATTGTTGATGTGCTTTGATAACTAAAACCTAAAACAATAGTGTATACCCACCTCTACCTCTCTACCCTCTATACCTCGTCCCCGTCTCCCAAAAAATACAATCGCGCATCGAAACTATGAATGTGAGGTTTTGCAAGATAGGAAGAGAAAGAAAGAAAATAAAACGACACACACACACACACACACACACACACACACTTCACGCACACACATGCACTATACTCACACGCATTAACTCCCCCCTCCCCCCACTCACCCCCCCCCCCTCCTCACACACACACACACGTACTCTCTAAAGTTAATCAACACTCCAGGACTTTTCTCTCGGTCTAATTTGCGTCTCGAACATCTCTCTGACTGTAATCTCTTCACCTTGTGGAAAGTTCAGAAGTCCAGAATACATGGTGCCTGGCCTCGAGGCGCTGTCATTACATACATGCAGGTTGTAGGGCCCCGGAAATCCCCGCAGTTCTGCACAAACGAAAAAGAAAAGAAACAGAAAAAAACTCAAGAAATAAATCTCAACTCCTGTACTCTTCCCCCCCCCCCCTTTTCCCCACCCCCTCTCCTTCATGAGAAACACTCCCTTCACCCGTTTCTCTGTCATGCCTTTCCGAGCCATCTTTTTGGGGAATTGTGTAAATGGCGCCGGTCATCTGTGACGTAATAACTAGTGACTATTATTATATGAAGTCTTATATCGCGCGCGTATCTCCAGACTCGGACTCAAGGCGCAGGGATCTATTTATGCCGTGTGAGATGAAATGTTTTACACAATACATCACGCATTCACATTGACCAGCAGATCGCAGCCATTTCGGCGCATATCCTACTTTTCACTGCCTATTATTCCAAAGTCACACGGGTATTTTGGTGGATTTTTTATTTTTTTATCTATGCCAATACAATTTTGCCAGGAAAGACCCTTTTGTCAATCGTGGGATCTTTAACGTGCACACCCCAATGTAGTGTACACGAAGTGACAAGAGCAGTGACAAGAGCAGACAATTCTCTGTATCGTCTATCGTTGAGAGCCTTGTTACATGTTTGACAGTTTGCACTGGTTGTTTCTCAACAGGTCCTTTTGGGACCAAACACGCGCGCACAGATACATGTATACACCTATGCATGCACACACACGCATACACACAGAGAGAAACATTCATTAATACGCACACACAGACACAGACACAGACACGCAGTCACACACACACACACACACACACACACACACACACACACACACACACACACACACACACACACACACACACAGACACGCAGTCACAGACAGACACGCAGTCACAGGCACGCAGTCACAGACACAGACACAGACACACACACACACACACACACACACACACACACACACACAAATGCACACACACATAACATGCACACACATACACACACACACACACACACACACACACAAAATGCACACACACACACACACACTATCTTACGCACGGAGCGCAACCATTTTCTTGATTGTGATTCTGACATTTCAATGGTTTGGTTTGCATTCTGTCTGTCGATATTTCCTTTTTTTACAGGAGTTTGGCGAAGAGAAAGAGATGGTGCCTGAAGAGGTGGGGGGATGGGGGGGGGGGGGGGATTGGGGGGGGGGGATTGCAGCTTGGCAGCGGTGAGGGGAATGTCGGGAAAAATTTAAACATTTATTTGTACCATGTTGTTTTTGGATCACATTCCTTATTTTATTTGTTTTCTTCTATACTTACGGTTACATGGTTTTTGAGTCTATACCCCGAAAGACGTTCATGTAGAATTTCCGGTGGTTGTTCGTGGTATTTTCGTTTCTTTTTTTCTGAATTTCAAGAAAAGGTTTTGTCTGCTTCTGCAACTGAGCCAGATCAATGATTCTTCCCGACAATCATGTCACACTTTGATCATTGTAACCTTGGTTTTTTTGTGTAATCTATTCACTTCCTTTCGTGTTTAAAAAAACTAAACTATTTTATTGTTTGTATGCCTTTCTAGTGTTTGTGTGTGTGTGTTCTCTCCACTCTTCGTCTCTATTCTTTCGCCCTCCGGCTATTTCCTGTTTCCTGTTGCATACGTTTTCTTGCTTGGAAGATGCTCTAGAACTAGGACGAGCCAAAGCCAAATAATGATAGTCTATTTGTGACCCTCCACCACGAAATGAGTCGCATGTCACCTCGCGCGGTCCGGGGAGTGTCTGGTAACAGTGTAAGGGTCACCTTAGTCACAGGCTTATAACTCAAACAGTTTTCGCTCTTTTGTAACACGGTTTTCACCACTGGATAGAGCATAAAAAACTCTTTAGGAAAATGTAAAAATATGAAAATCATGCAAAGGTGACATGCGACTCATTCCGTGGTGGAGGGTCACATTTGCCTAACGATCTGTGCCAGGAGATTGGTTTCGCATAGCAGGTCCTTTTGGTCTTGTTTTTGGGTGCTTTCATCTTTCGCTTTAAAGGTGGTCGTCTACATTTGTGCTTTTATTCAATAATCTTATGGTTAGATTTCGATGACAAAATTATGTCAGAGGATGAATGAACCATGGGGAAACAAGTTATAGAGAAACAAAATATGTAAAAAAAGGGTTTTGTTTTTTGGTATTGTTTTTTTCTGTTTGCTGAAAACATGTGCTTTGCCTAAAAATATCGACCAATCAAATTCATGTCACTATGCTGACAGCCACGCCCACACAATCACTGCAACAGTTTGACACTGGGTATTGGAGCGCTGTCCACGAATTTTTTTAAACGAACGAAATGCACGGTATTCGAGAGGAGTTTTGCCATCGGCATTTGCCAAATAATGATATCCTACTATGCTGGAATACTATAATTAATTTTCAAACGGCTACCCTGGCTTCGTCCTTCTTGATCGAAGGGGGGTGTATGTTTTATATTTGTAAGGAATAGATTCAGCATGTTAACGGTCAAATGTGTATTTATGTATACAAATGTAGACAAGGACCTTTAAGTTGGTGCGTGATCGGGTAAACTGCAGATGCAGGATAGAGGGTTAAAGATACACTAAACGATCAACAATACCAACGCCGATCTGTTTCGGACATACTTATATTACAAAATCAACAGCTTGGAAATTGTGTCCATAGTTCGCCTCGTTGCTGATGAATCCGTTTTGCAAATCAAGGTCGGGAGTTCGAATCTCGGCCGCGGCCGCCTGGTGGGTTAAGGGTGAAGATTTTTCCGATCTCCAAGGTCAACTTATTTGCAGACCTGCTAGAGCCTTATCCACATTCGTGTGTACACACAAGCACAAGACCAAGTGCACACGGAAAAGATCCTGTAATCCATGTCAGAATTCGGTGGGTTATAAAAACACGAACATATCCAGCATGCTTCCCCCGAAATCGGCGTATGCTGCCTGAATGGCGGGGTAAAAACGGTCATACACGTAAAAACCCACTCATGAAAAAACATGAGTGAACGTGGGAGTTTCAGCCCATGAACGAAGAAGAAGAAGAAGAAGAGAGATAATGTGACCTTATTTCAACAAGGAAGGAAGATAGATGCATCAGCAAACCGTTAGCCCTTTATCTGGATAATCTGAGATACGTTCACTTGAGATGCAACACCACGTATGGCTTGCCATACTGCCGTCTTGACATCGCCAAGTTTAGCAAAAAAAACCAAATAAATAAAGCTCTCGTCTTACGCGCACAGTTGTGTGTGTGTATGTGTGTGTATGTATGTATGTGTGTGTGTATGTGTGTGTATGTATGTATGTGTGTGTGTATGTGTGTGCGTGTGTGTGTGTGTGTGTGGAGAATTCCTTACCCCGATCCAAACCCAGATTCAGACACACACACGCACACTCAAGCACACGACCATGCATATTTGCACGCCGTACGCACGCAGAGACAGACAGGCTGACAAACAAACACACACACACACACACACACACACACACACACACACACACACACACACACACACACACACACACAACACGCGTGTGCAACTGCTTTAACTCTTTGTAGAATAATTGATGATGCATCACCTCCACTCTTCGTACTTTTTTTCTTTAAACCATCGAGTATTTTGAACCCTAACCGCCCCCTTATCCCTTCCCGCCTGTCTCCCATAGCACTAGTGAGCTTCTTGTAATCAAAGACATTTCCTAGCTGCGGGGCGAATGTTATTGTCTTGCAAAACAGTGAGGAGAAAATTGAACAATATTGCTGATCCCTCAAGACACGTAACACGCGGGTGGGCCCAAGCCATGTTTTAAATTCAGTAATATTTATAGCTTTAACCGCAGTTTGTTTGTTTAATTTTGTTTTGTTTTGTTCTGCCTTGCAGAGTGATACATCGTTGGTCTTCTTGCTGGACATTTTGATGTCGTTATCCTTTCACTAGTTTGTGCCGCATTCTGAATTTATAAAAAAAAAAAGAAGAAAAAAAGAAGTTTCCTTGGTGATTAATTTGTCTGAAAAGAACAAGCTTTTCTTGGAGCGGTCCTTCTTTTTCAAATAATGTGTTAAAGACAGACGGAAACCGCAAAGAAAGCAGTCGGATACTGTATAGCGCGTTATATGATAGCAGCAAGGGGAGGGTGGGGTGGAGGTGGAGAATTGGGGGAAGGGGGAGTTTGGGGCGGTGTCGGAGGAGGCAGCCAGGAACAGAGGATGAGAAAGAGAGAGACAGAGGTATTGAGGAACAGAGAGACAGAGATACTGAGGGACAGATATACCGAGAGACAGAGGTACTGAGAGACCGAAATACTGAGAGACAGATATATACTGAGAGACAGTGAGAGATATATATATACTGAGAGACAGAGATACTGAGGAACAGAGAGATACTGAGAGACAGAGATACTGAGAGACAAAGATATACTGAGAAACAGAGACATTGAGAGACAGATATACACTGAGAGAGAGAGATAATTATACTGATAGACAGATGTACTGAGAGAGAGATATACTGAGAGACAAATATACACTGAGAGACGGAGATACTGAGATAGACAGATGTACTGAGAGACAGATATACTGAGAAACAGATGTACGGAGAGACAGATATACTGAGAGACAGAGATACTGCGACACAAAGATAAAACTGATCGAAGGGATAACTGAAAAAAGGTTTTCCTTTCTTTCTCTTCTTTTTCTTCTCCTCGTCTTCTTCCTCCCTCCTGTTTTGTAATTGGATACCGACATGGGAAATCCCATAGAACATGATGAAGAGTATAGGTTTAAAAAAATGCATACACTTCGACAAATAAGCCAAATGCATCACAAAAATATTCATTATTGCATATTCCACGTATTGTTTGTTGGCTTTTTTCGATTTTAATCAAGCAAATCTTAGAGAAGGTGGAATGCGCCCTGAAGGGAAACCATGCAAAATTAACAGACTTTGAAAAGGGGTTTTGTCAGAGAAAAAATGGTGAGGGCGAATGAATTAATAAATGAATAAAGTGAACAATAAATAATAACTTTTCTCTGGTTGAAAGAGACTGCTGGTTGATGATATGCAGATATACGCATGGCACTCAGACAACAATCTTCACGCCTTCGATGTCGTTGCCCTTGGTGATACTGAGAGATATGACATTTCTGGCCAAGAAAATGCGATCTGAACATTGCATTCAGCTCCGACTTCGCGTAACAACATCTTCTTCCCTGTATGATTTTTCTAATTCCACCCAACAGCAACAGCAGACACGTCCGTTCTTTTGTCAAAATAGTCTGATTTATATTTGTTACATTCTCTTGAAAGTTTGAAGAGAAAACTTCCCCAAACACCCTGTCGCACACTGCAAGGCACTGACAGAAAATAACCTTTGATTAGCCGTATTCTGCATCTCTGACACAATCATCTCCCCCTCTACTATCCTCCCAACAAAGTGGCGTAGGAACCGGGGGAGGGGTGGTGGTGGTTGGGAAAGGTAGCTGTGGTTGTCCCGGTCATGCTTACTTCCTGAAAGCTATGGCTAGAATATTCCTTGGCTGTAGAGTCTGGCTGAGGGGCAAGTGGTGGATGTTTTTATTATATTTTTTATTTATCAAACAAATCTAAGCAACTTTAATATAATGCTTAAAGAAGAAAAGTCGTTCAGGACGATTATTAATACCTTCTTGTAATGTTTTTGCTTTCGCGGTTGGAACTGTAATCGTACATTTTCACCCGAAAAGATCCCCACGCTAAACGTCACATTTAGATCATTATATTCGTTTGAACTCTAGATTTCGTGCATCTTAAAAACTGTCACACTCATAGGACAGAACATTAATTGCAGAAGAATGCAGTGACACATGTCTTGACAGGTGTAAAAATAACGTACACCCGGCACACTGGGTAGAGAGAGAGGTAAGTGTGTGGTACGTCACTAACTCTTCTCCGGAGTTGAGAGGAAATGTAAGTTTTACGCCCTCACGGCAAAGCCATTAAGGGCATGTTACTCGGGAAAACCCGGCTTTGTATGCAAATAAAACATAAAAATTGCGAGGGGGGGGGGGGGGATGTAGACAGCTGGCTGCCGGCTGCTAGAGGAGACCTGAAATGGGCTAGGGACCGGGTTGGGTCGTCTTGGGTCAGTGCTGAAATGGTTACTTTATTGGCTGTTGGCCGAACGGACACCCGGGCCTCATATTTTTGCATGCATGTATTCGTGTTTCCAAGGCCTGAGGCTTTCGCTGTGACCCTGGGATCTTTATTGTGCGCATGCGTGCACACGGGGGTGTTCGGACACCGAGGAGAGTCTGCACAAAGTTGACTCTGGGACACACATCCCGCGCCGAACTTGGGGGGTTGAACCCACGCTGATAGTAGCAACCGGTTTTAAAGCCAGCGCCTCTACCGACTGGGCAAACTCCCCCCCCCCATTTTGTTGGGGTCAAGAAGTTCCATGGAGGGCCGGGGTATGGAGTAACACATAGTGTTTTGCTCAGAACATTCCCACCCAAGCAGAGCAGCGCGAGGGGTACGCATTACCGTGAAACTGGCAGTCAGTGCTACCAAATGTCGCCTGTGTCTACCACTCGGTGGTGACTTAATGTGGGCCTATGCAAGCAGATGCCAGCGCAAGAAATCTGATGCAGAGTCAGGAGGCGGTTTGGTACAAGAGAACCTTAGAGGCCACAGCCTCGGCCGTCTAAGGGATCTGTGTGTCTGGAGGCACATTTGGTTTCTGAGGTTCAAGCGGAGCTGTTGCCTCTGCTCCCAAGTTCCCGTGTCTGGAGGCGTTTTTGGTATGGAAGCAAACCTGTAGGTTGGGGCCTCTGCCTTTCAGGATGCCAGGACTACAAAATGTGTGTCTTGGGACACATTTAGCTTAAGATTCCAGAAGTGGATCTGTGCTGTGCTGGGTCTGCTGCAAGCACACTAGAACCAGCTCGCAACAGTTGAGGTGAACAGATTGGTGACCAAGACCATCATCGGTTTCTCTCCGAGTGATGGGTGTGGGCGGAGAAAGTCTCCCAGACTGAGAGCATTCTACCTTCTGTAGCGGATGAGACTAGACATCTCTTCCTTGAGAGTGTCACAACCTTCAAAAACGTGTGTGAGGTGTCCAGTCTTGCCACACTGACAGACTACCTTGTCCCAGTAGATGCGGCTGCTGACCGTGCGCAAGCGACGCAACAGGCTCATGGGTCTCGGGGGGAGTGGGAGGTGGTGCCCTTTTCTATTGTAGGGGAGGTGTATCCATTCTCTCTCTTCACATGTTTGTGACAGTGTCTGCTCTCTTTCCTCTCTTTTTAGCTTGGCTAGCAGCAGTTTGGTTTCCTGGCAGGAGAGCCGAATGTCTGTCACTGGCATGGTTGACATAGCCGCTGCTCTGTCCGCCATTTCGTTTTCCCGGATTCCTGTGTGGGATGGCAGCCACATGAGGGAAGAGTCTGTTCCTTTTGTCATGATTTGGTGGGCTAAGAAATGAATTTCAGTTTGCATCTCTCCTCTGTTCTTGGTGCCGTATGCAAGTGCTTGCAACGAGAATTTTGAGTCCGTAAGGATGACCACCCCCAGAGGTGGGGTTGGCAGATCGTGTATCAGTGTGCAGGCCATGTAGATAGCAAATAACTCTGCAGAGAAGATGCTGATCCCCTTGTTTAGCTTGTATTTTCGTGTTATATCAAGTCCAGGAATCGACAAGGCACACCCAGCCTCCCCTGACTGCAGGATCGAACCATCTGTGAAGACCTGTAGGTCAGTTGGGGCCCACACATAGACTCACTTGTGAGAAAAGCTCAACGCTCTCTAAACCTGATAAAGGTTCTGAGCAGAGAGTCGTGGGCAGCCGGAAAACCATTGATCCATCTTGTCCGTGCCCTTATTCGGTCGCGCCTCAGCTACGGCCAAGAGGCTTTCTTTGCTGCTCCTGACAGTCAATGGGTAAAGCTTGAAAGAGTAGAAAGAGCCAACGGAATTGAAATATTTGTCTTTTTTTATCGTTTCACTCAAAAATTACCAGGGTTGAGCAAAAACGATTAAGAATAGCACTTAACTCTTTCAACACAAGATCGTCCTGAAAAAACTGTTTTTCTTAAGAACTTTATTAAAAATGCTTTGTTTTTGTTTTAATTAATCAAAAGCGTGCATCGCTGGTCCCTCAGCAGGACTACTGATATACCCCGTTGCTAGGTAAAAGCTGAGAAGCGATGGCATTCAAGCATAACGTTGCAAGGTTCTTTTTCAGTGCTGTCCTTTTTTGATCGTGTCGTAACAATAGGGACGCTGCCTCTTAACCCGGCCAGAGAACTGGTGGTCACGTGGACACCCGTTTTTTTCCGCTCTGATTTTGTATTCTTCCTACTTCCATCCCCGTGTCTTTCTGCACGACAAGAATCAGGGGATCCTCGTGGTCAGGATAGGATGTCGACAGGCTGCGCGCGCACACAAGAAGAGAAGGCGAGTTTAGCTCCCCGGAAGGACTTTTGTCCTTTGCAAGGCGGGGCAGATCGGGTGGTAAAAATTATCACCGGCGTTTGAACATCAACACGATCTCTTACACCGGGCCTGGAAAGGATGCTACAGGAAGTGTGTCTTGTGCACGGCAAGAAGCCATTTGTCCTGCGGAGGGTGAAGAGGCAGAGGCGGGTGGAGGGGCGAAACAAAAGGGGGGGGGGCTAAAAGGAAAGGTGCGGGGGATATGGTGGTAAGAAGATGATTCAGAGATGTAAAAGGGTGTGTGCAATCTTGACTGATAAGAGTAAGAGGGTAGTCTTCATTTGAAAAGGATGAGAGCGGGAACGGACTGTCTGGTCATTATGTTTCAATGATGAAAGGCTGTAAGGTAGACAACGCCTTGTAATCTAGCTGTCTTCAAAGAGAGCTAGAGAGAGAGAGGGAGAGAAGAGAGAGAGAGGGGGAGAGAGAGCGAGAGAGAGAGAGAAAGAGAGAGAGAGAGAGAAAGAGAAAGAGAGAGAGAGAGAGAGAGAGAGAGAGAGAGAGAGAGAGAGAGAGAGAGAGAGAGAGAGAGAGAGAGAGAGAGAGAGAGAGAGAGAGAGAGAGAGGGAGTCAGAGACAGCTACAGATACAGAGAGACAGACGCAGACACCCAGACACATAGACCTAGAGTTTGTTTGTTTGTTTGTTTGTTTGCTTTATGCCCAGCCGACCACGAAGGGCCATATCAGGGCGGTGCTGCTTTGACATATAACGTGCGCCACACACAAGACAGAAGTCGCAGCACAGGCTTCATGTCTCACCCAGTCACATTATTCTGACACCAGACCAACCAGTCCTAGCACTAACCCCATAATGCCAGACGCCAGGCGGAGCAGCCACTAGATTGCCAATTTTAAAGTCTTAGGTATGACCCGGCCGGGGTAGACCTAGAGTCAAAGACAGAGACAGACAGCAAGACAAAGAAGACAGCGGAAATTATATCTTACGCGTCGTTACAAATCAAAAATATTTCATCTTCGCGTTGACACGGCATTGTGCCCGGTGCTGTGACAACAAACAGACACAACGTGATGGACATGAAAACCAGCTCACGTTCTCTGAAATCGTTAAATTTCAATCATCACAACATGAGTCCGTGAAACGTGCTTTGAAACTAGAGGAAATAACTGTGTAAACTGTTTATCCGTATCCGGTGGAGGAGACTATACTAACTAGTCTTCAAGCGCAGAGTCTGTTCTTCGCCACACTTGCGTAGAAAAAGGGTGATATTTCAAACGCCTCAAAACCGGAACAACTTCCAACCTTACAACGTAATTAATTTGACTAATGGCTGATCGAGATAAGTGCATGGTCTCTGTGTTTTCATGAGGTCTTCTTCTTCTTCTTCTTCTTCTTCTTCTTCTTCTTCTTCTTCTTCTTCTTCTTCTTCTTCTTCTTCTTCTTCTTCTTCTTCTTCTTCTTCTTCTTCTTCTTCTTCTTCTGCATTAGTGGGCTGCAGCTCCCATGTTCACTCGTTTGTTTGTTTGCACGAACGGACTTTTTTGTGCAAAAACGTTTTCTCTCCGCCGTTTACACGGTCGCTGTACTGCCTCTGCTTCTGGTCTTGGCCATCTGTGTGCATCTAGGCAACCATACTCCGTTTTCGGGGGATGCATTCTGGGTATGTTTGTTTTTCTATAACCCACCGAACTCTGACATGGATTACAGGATGATTTTTCCTGCGTACTTGGTCTTGTGCTTGCGTGTACACAGGAAGGTAGGATAAGGCACAGACAGGTGTGTACAAAAGTTGATCCCTCAAGGTTTTGAACTTGGGTGATCTTTGTCGCCTCCACGTTGGCCACACTTACATCACGCATTCGGACCTGTTGAAGCGTGAAGACCCGTCATATTGTAAGGGGCAAATTGTACCTGCGCAGAGTCAACGGCGCTGCATGCTGTGATAGGGATTATGACGAGTATTTGGCCTGTTTTCTTTTCACGCAACGTGTAGCGGGCTTGGACAAAAGAGAATTACCTCAATAATCTGCAGTGCGTCGTCTGTACCGCTGACTCTGCGCAGGTGTAATTTGTCCCTAAGGGGTGCGATGAACCTTGGACCATTGGACATGTCCTTACCAAGTGTGTGGACGTTCAAGAGATTCGTGACAAACACTATGTACAGTGCAGACACTTTCCACGTTTTATTCCGGAATGTTCCTCCGGACACGATTTTTTACTTGTTTAAAGGGATCAAGATGTTTAACAAGATTTGAAGTACAAAATTTGAAATTGATGACAATTTAGAACCTTCTTTTTACAGTGACAGATCTGATTGTAAATAGTTGTGAGCATGGAGTTGACCATGTTAACTAAAAAAAGAAAAAAACCTCCAATAGTATTAATTATTGAAGAGACCAGAAACAATAATTATTAACCAAACAACCTTGAACTTGGATACAGGCATCCTTTTGACCTGGAGACACACCGAAGGTCAACAACTTGCCTGCTTCCTGTTCGGCGTAGGGATTTTTTGCTCAGCGGTTAGTTTCAATGGAAAGCAACCCGAATTTCTTTTCCATTAGGGTAACCGTGCCTCACAGGACTACGTGACACCTTACCCTTTCCCATTATTGACACCTATGTCATTTTGAGAAATAAGGTTTCGATAACGAAATAAATACAGCAAGGCATTCCCGCTACATTGTTTGCACATGAAACGACCATGCATTCTGTTGAATCTTGGTAAAGCGATTTTGAAATGACTCGGCCGTCACTCGTCAGCGACTCCAAAACTCAGTCGAGCATCGCTCGACTCGGCCGTGACTCGTCAGCGATTGTGTCTTATCGCGCTTACTGATGGGTTAGCTCTAGCCACTGAGTTATATATATAGGCTTATTCATCTCTGTGGCTCTAGCCTTCCCTTCACTCTAAAACAACGAGGAAACCGGACAATCCCGAAAGGCTAAGTCTAGCGAGAGTCGCCGCTTAAAACTAGTTTGCGAGTGTGTGCTGTTCACACGGGCAGCGATTTTGATTTGACCTGCCGCCGACTAAAATCGTTTGAAAGTTGGTCACAAGTTGATTGCAAGTATGCCATGTGAACAGCACTTAAGGGTCCCAGCTAGCTGAAGGATGCTTTTGTCTCAAGTAAAGGCCTACCTTAATTGAGCCCGAAGTTGATTTTGCAAGTACTTTAATTGCGAAGCCATTTTACACACAAAAAAACAGACTACGCCCAAATAATAATATCACGTTGTTAAGGCCTTGGCAGATATTTTGTGGTTTTCCTTGATCGTTGACACGGGAAGGAATTAAGAATAAGATACCTTTGGTGACATCATCGAGTTTTTACTCAAACACACAGGCTGATCTACGTTGCTGTGAGTAGGGAATAGTGTGGGTGGGTAAAAGACCTAAACTGAAAAAAACTCACAGATCTCCACAACTGTGGGTAAGGAATAGTCTTAAAAACTCACAGATCTCCATTCCTATGGGTGGGGAATAGCCGTAAAAACCTCACAGATCTCCATGACTGTGGGTGGGGAATGCCCGTCAAAAACTGACAGATCTCCATGACTGTGGGTAAGGAATAGTCTTAAAAACTCACAGATCTCCCTTACTGTGGGTGGAGAATAGCCATAAAAACCCAATGATCTCCATGACTGTGGGTGGGGAATAGCCGTAAAACTCACAGATCTCCATTACTGTGGGTGGGGAATAGCCATAAAAACCCAATGATCTCCATGACTGTGGGTGGGGAATGGCCATTAAAAACTCACAGATCTCCATGACTGTGGGTGGGGAATAGCCGTAAAACTCACAGATCTCCATTACTGTGGGTGGGGAATAGCCGTAAAACTCACAGATCTTCATTACTGTGGGTGGGGAATAGCCGTAAAACCCAATGATCTCCATGACTGTGGGTGGGGAATAGCCGTAAAACTCACAGATCTCCATTACTGTGGGTGGGGAATAGCCGTAAAACTCACAGATCTCCATTACTGTGGGTGGGGAATAGCCGTAAAACTCACAGATCTTCATTACTGTGGGTGGGGAATAGCCGTAAAACTCACAGATCTCCATTACTGTGGGTGGGGAATAGCCGTAAAACTCACAGATCTCCATTACTGTGGGTGGGGAATAGCCGTAAAACCCAATGATCTCCATGACTGTGGGTGGGGAATAGCCATAAAAACCCAATGATCTCCATGACTGTGGGTGGGGAACAGCCGTAAAACTCACAGATCTCCATTACTGTGGGTGGGGAATAGCCATAAAAACCCAATGATCTCCATGACTGTGGGTGGGGAATAGCCATAAAAACCCAATGATCTCCATGACTGTGGGTGGGGAATAGCCATAAAAACCCAATGATCTCCATTACTGTGTGTGGGGAATAGCCATAAAAACCCAATGATCTCCATTACTGTGTGTGGGGAATAGCCATAAAAACCCAATGATCTCCATTACTGTGTGTGGGGAATAGCCATAAAAACCCAATGATCTCCATGACTGTGTGTGGGGAATAGCCATAAAAACCCAATGATCTCCATTACTGTGTGTGGGGAATAGCCATAAAAACCCAATGATCTCCATGACTGTGGGTGGGGAATAGCCATAAAACCCAATGATCTCCATGACTGTGGGTGGGGAATAGCCATAAAAACCCAATGATCTCCATGACTGTGGGTGGGGAATAGCCGTAAAACCCAATGATCTCCATGACTGTGGGTGGGGAATAGCCGTAAAACTCACAGATCTCCATGACTGTGGGTGGGGAATAGCCATAAAAACCCAATGATCTCCATGACCGTGGGCGAGGACTAGGCGTACAATGCCAGTGATGCCAATCGTGGGCGGTCATCTCTTTAGAGTTTTGGATACAGAGATTGTTGATAACATTGTCGTGATTTGGCTTTGACTATTTGTGATTGATTTCAAAGATGGCGGGGTTGGTTCCTTGAATCCAGAAGGCTACATAGAGTAGATTGTTCTATTAACAATGGATCTAGTTCGGTTGGCAAAAAGCATTGGTGAGTTTATTGAAAAGATAAGAATGTTCAATACCAAAAAATTAATAAAAGATACTAAACTTATGAACTTATTTATTTGGTCTTTATATTCTCTCTCTCTCTCTCTCTCTCTCTCTCTCTCTCTCTCTCTCTCTCTCTCTCTGTCTTTGTCTCTCTATCTCTCTCTCTGTCTCTCTCTGTCTCTCTCTGTCTCTCCCTCTCTCTCTGTCTCTCTCTCTCTCTCTCTCTCTCTCTCTCTCTCTCTCTCTCTCTCTCTCTCTCTCTCTCTCTTTTATCAGACGCTCGCAGTTGTCCTTTTTTCCTTACTTTTCCATTTTCTCTCGCTGATTTTCTTTAATTCTGATTGTCCGCGATCCGGCCTTTCCGAGATGAGTTACATTTTTTCTGTCTGGTTCTCTTTTTGGTGGATTTGTTTGTTTGCGTGTTTGATTGTGTGTGTCATGCTTTTTTTTTAATTCTTGTTTGTTTGTTTTCCCTGTTTTTCTGTGTTTGTTTCTTGCTTGGCTTTTGTTTCTCTTTTTCTTGTTCACACTTGAAAGTCGTCTCGCAAAATAAGCGTTCTGCCTGTCTGGGTGAGCGATGCTTATAACAATAAAAAATGGTCCGAACAATTCTAATCCTTTCTACGCTCAAGCACCGTGTTTCCACGCTTAATAGCGTTGTATAAAAATAATCTGTGATAATAAAACATCCCTGTTACGAACGCAAACTGGGAGTTGATAAATTGCTCACCGGATACCAATCAATTGCACCTGATCGCTCCGCTGTCTCTGTGAAGGATGGCAACTAGGCTGGCCAAAAACGAAAAAGAAAAAAAAGGGGAGAAAAAAGAAGAGAAAACGTTGCACAGAATGTTCGATTACACAATGCTCTGACTCTGTGTGCTTCTCTCTAGCGTGGCTTGTCATAGTAAGTGTGTGTATGTGTGTGTGTGTGTGTGTGCGTGTGTGTATGTGTGTGTGTGTGCGTGTGTATGTGTGTGTGTGTCTGTGTGTCTGTGTGTGTGTGTGTCAGTGCGTGTGTCAGTGTGTCTATGTGTGTGTGTGTGTGTTTGTGTGTGTGTGTGTGTGTGTGTGTGTGTGTGTGTGTGTGACTGTGTGACTGTGTGCGTGAGTTTGTATGCATGTTTGTGTACGGGGTAAGGGTCGGTTGGAGATGAGCGTGTGAATTGGTAAACACGAACGCGGTACTTTGCATTTGGACAATATATTGGCATTTTTCCCGCATCACCCCCCCCCCCCCCTCCCCCCACCCTCTCTTTCAATCTTGCACGTTACAAAATCGATTCAATTTGTTCTGTGGCTGACATTATGCTCAATTATGCTTCATTAATGTCTTGTCTGTTTACTTTTCACACAAATGTGACCCTCCACCACGGAATGAGTCGCATGTCACCTTTGCATGATTTTCATATTTTTACTTTTTCCTAATGGTTTTTTTATGCTCTATCCAGTGGTGAAAACCGTTTTAAAAAAGATCGAAAACTGTTTGAGTTATAAGCCTGTGACTAAGGTGACCCTCACACTGTTACCAGACACTCTCCGGTCTTATATTAAGCCTAGTGCAGAACCGCGCGAGGTGACATGCGACTCATTTCGTGGTGGAGGGTCACAAATAGGTAGAAATGGTTGCGGCTGTTTTGTATGTACATAAACGTTCAACCAATTAACCTGTCTAGTTTGTGGACGTTCATAACATTTTTTCAGGTTTTGTTTTGTTAATATTCCCCCGTAACGAAGGCTGCTATTAACGCCCATTAACATGCACTTGTTTAAAAGGTAATTATGCACCCACGTCGAGAACAGGAAATTGGAACATTGTTTAGGAGCAATTAAGCCAAACCTGCTAACTCTATAGACAAAGTGTTCGGCAGAGTACTTAAAACCTCACAGTTTTTATTTTATTTTATCTGTTTTCGTGTGCTTTCGACGAAGCGAAGCGAACGTCTGCATCAAAACTGTGTGGGAACACGCATACTGTTGCACACATGCATAATCACACATTTACTGTATTTTTACATTAAGTCAAGTTTTGACTAAATGTTTTAACATAGAGGGGGGAATCGAGACGAGGGTCGTGGTGTATGTGTGTGTGTCTGTCTGTCTGTGCGTGTGTGTGTGTAGAGCGATTCAGACCAAACAACGGGACCGATCTTTATTAAAGGCACAGTAAGCCTCCCGTAAACCATCACAGATACGGTCAGGCTTTTAAACACAATACAAACACCCTTTCATTTAAACACTCACCGATTGAGAACATCCTAGATGCCCTCCGTAAAGAGCGAACAATTTTCAAAGAATTTATTTTTGCGTGGTTTATCTTACCCCTGAGCCATCGTGAACCCGTGTGATCCAGTTTCCCTTTTTCACAATGTAGTCGTCACGTTAGTCATTTGAATGAGACTCGATGTGAGCTTATTTACAATAGCACGTTTTTATGCACAAAACAAACGGCTGTGGTTCACAAGAACTCTAGCGATGACTTTTGACTGTTGAGAGGAACGGCGATATGCATAAACCGTCGTCTGCTACGACCCTTGCGTGACCCTGCTTCCGGGCTTTTCTTTTCTCAAACTTTCACAACTTCCAATAGTACTGATCTTGTCTTGATAAAAAAAGAATTCTTTTATGATTAAAGAATGTTTGTGTAACAAGCTGTCAATTTATTATTTAGAGTTTAAAAGTTAGGTCTAGCGCAAAAACACACCACGGTCCAAAAACATTTTGATAATCATCGATTCACGGCTATCGCCAGTTTACATCAATAGAATGAGACCCGAAGGGAAGTAACTCATGTTTGACCTGAGTTCAGGATGGGTCCAAAAAGTGTTCGAGACAATCTGCAAAATTAATTCTTTAAAAATTGCTCGCTCTTTACGTAGGGCACCTAGGACGTTCCCGTTTGGTGAGCGTTCAAATGGAAGGGTGTTTGTACTGTGTGTAAAAGCATGACAGCATCTGTGATGGTTTACGGGAGGCTTACTGTCCGGGCGGCGTGATTTCCGGTATTGAATATTCATAACAGCCGTCCAGCACCAAAACGAGGCGCCATTGTTGTAGAGGACCAAGTCCACGAAAATAAATTCTTTGAAAATTTCTCACGCTCGACAGAAATCAGCCTGGATGTTCCCGTTCTGTGAGCGTTCAAATGGAAGTATGCTTGTACTGTATGTAGACGCTCGGGGAGCTCTGTGATGGTTTACGGGAGGCTTACTGTGCCTTTAAATTTGACATGAGAGTTCCTGGGAATTATATTCCCGGATGTGTTTTTCATTTTTTCGATAGATACCTTTGATGACGTCATATCCGGCTTTTTGTGAAAGTTGAGGCGGCACTGTCACACCCTCATTTTTCAATCAAATTGATTGAAATTTTGGCCAAGCAATCTTCGACGAAGGCCGGACTTCGATATTGCATTTCAGCTTGGTGGCTTAAAAACTAATTAATGACTTTGGTCATTAAAAATCTGAAAATTGTAATAATTTTTGTTTTTATATAAAACGATCCAAATTTACGTTCATCTTATTTTACATCATTTCCTGATTCCAAAAACATATAAATATGTTATATTTGGATTACAAACAAGCTCTGAAAATTAAAATAATAAAAATGATGATCCAAATTAAATTTCCGAAATCGATTTAAAAAAACCATTAATCTTGTTCCTTGTCGGTTCCTGATTCCAAAAAGATATAGATATGATATGTTTAGATTAAAACCACGCTCAGAAAGTTAAAACGAAGAGAGGTACAGAAAAGCGTGCTATGCAGCACAGCGAAACCACTACCGCGCTGAACAGGCTCGTCAGTTTCACTCCGTTTTGCACGAGCGGCAGACTACGGTCATTGTGAAAAAATGCAGTGCGTTCAGTTTCATTCTGTGAGTTTCACAGCTTGACTAAATGTAGTAATTTCGCCTTACGCGACTTGTTTTTGTTAATACAAGACTTGAAACAAAAGAAACTAACAAGTCGCGTTAAACGATATCAAGGCATTTAGTCAATCTGTTGACCTGAAACTAAACAAGACGCGTAAGGCGAAAATACAACATTTAGTCAAGTAGCTGACGAACTCACAGAATGAAACTGAACGCAATGCAACGCAGCAAGACCGTATACTCGTAGCATCGTCAGTCCTCCGCTCACGGCAAAGGCAGTGCCAGGGGAATTGACAAGAAGAGCGGGGTATTCGTTGCGCTGAGAAGGATAGCACGCTTTTCTGTACCTCTCTTCGTTTTAACTTTCTGAGCGTGTTTTTTGTCAAAACTTGACTAAATGTAAAAATCAACACTGAAAACCGGAAGAAAAAAAGCACACAAAACACACACACCAAAAACCCACTCAAAACCAGGTCTGCACATAAACCAACCATACTAAAAAGACATATTGGAAGGCTAGATTAGCCCAAACCCGAAGACCGAGTCGAGTTGTACACGGCTCGGCGAAGCATGCAAACAAAGTATCTAATTTGCATACATCGATTTTTTGTATTTGAATCCTGACCACATTTTTAGAGTAAACAGAACATTTCTATATATTTTGGATTCAGAACAAAGATAAGGATTACAAAACAATCAGTATTAAATCTCCTAGCAAAAAGGTGGTTTTAATCACAACTTAAAAGAGCAAACTAATCAATTAATGTTGAACCTTTCAAGCTGAAATGCCATCCCATAGTCCGGACTGAGTTAAAGATGGTTAAAAAAAAAAAGAAAAAGAAAGAGGTCGTCAAAGTGCCGCCTACATTCACTAAAAGCCGGATATGACATGTTTGACCCAGTCTCGACCAAATTGGGCTTGGTATCACGTGTACTTTCAACACGCATGTCCAAAATGTCGCGCTTGTACTTTAATTGTGACCGAGACAGCTGATGGCGTGTTTAGAATGTAACTGAATTATTCGACACTGGCTTCATTTTTAGCATCGGGTGCTCGATCTCGCTTTTATTTACAGTATGCCTGGATCAACTTTCATCAACATCTATTGGTTTTTTTCCCATCTTGGCCTTCGACGTCATTGAAGCAACATTTATACCAGATACAAAAATCGACGTTTGGACACCAATGTAAAGCCAAGGTGCTCTGGAAAGTGTCCTAAGCTTTGTTAAGTGTCTCCCCAACGCCTCTCAATCGCTATTAGCAGCGTTAATTGGAGACGTTGATTAGACAGGAGAAACCCCCGCTTCTTTACAAAGCGGGAATGTAAACGGATCACTGCCTGGGTGGTTGAATTTCTTCCACCAGATTGCTGTGTAAAAATAAACGACTTTGTTTTGAAACTACCCCAACATCGTCCACCACTTCCCCGCCTCTCTCCCACCCCCATCCCCACCCCCTCGATAATTCCGTGTCCACATACCGCCCCTACTGCTATCATCCTGATGTTGGGTTACAAGATCTCAAGGACTAATCTATAATTAAACGGACAGTGGCACACTGTTAAAAACGGCAGAGAAAGAAAACATAAGAAAGAAACGAACAAATACACGCACACACACACAAACTGTCTAAAAGAGAGAACAAGTCGCATAAGGCGAAAATACAACATTTAGTCAAGTAGCTGTCGAACTCACAGAATTAAACTGAACGCAACGCAACGCAGCAAGACCGTATACTCGTAGCATCGTCACTCCACCGCCCGTGGCAAAGGCAGTGCCAGTGAAATTGACAAGAAGAGCGGGGTATTCGTTGCGCTGAGAAGGATAGCACGCTTTTCTGTACCTCTCTTCGTTTTAACTTTCTGAGCGTGTTTTTAATCCAAACATATCATATCTATATGTTTTTGGAATCAAGAACCGACAAGGAATAAGATGAAAGTGTTTTTAAATTGATTTCGAAAAAACAAATTTGATAATAATTTTTATATATTTAATTTTCAGAGCTTGTTGTTAATCCAAATATAACATATTTATATGTTTTTGGAATCAGAACATGATGGAGAATAAGATGAACGTAAATTTGAATCGTTTTATAAATTTTTTTATTTTTTTACAATTTTCAGATTTTTAATGACCAAAGTCATTAATTAATTTTTAAGCCACCAAGCTGAAATGCAATACCGAAATCCGGGCTTCGTCGAACATTACCCGACCAAAATTTCAACCAATTTGGTTGAAAAATGAGGGCGTGACAGTGCCGCCTCAACTTTCACGAAAAGCCGGATATGACGTCATCAAAGACATTTATCAAAAAAATGAAAAAAATGTGTGAGGATATCATACCCAGGAACTCTCATGTCAAATTTCATAAAGATCGGTCCAGTAGTTTAGTCTGAACCGCTCTACACACACACACAGACACACACACATACACCATGACCCTCGTCTCGATTCCCCCCTCTACGTTAAAACATTTAGTCAAAACTTGACTAAATGTAAAAACGAACACAAGAATAAGATGCACACATTTAGAAGACAAGGAAGAAGAAGAAGAAGAAGAAGAAGAAGAAGAAGAAGAAGAAGAAGAAGAAGAAGAAGAAGAAGAAGAAGAAGAAGAAGAAGAAGAAGAAGAAGAAGAACCACAACAACAACGAACAACAGCAACAATAACAACAACAACAACAACAACAACAACAACAACAACAACAACAACAACAACAACAACAACAACAACAACAACAACAACAACTTGACTAAATGTAAAAAGAAGATATAAGAAGAAACCTTCCCAGCTCAAGCAAGAAACATTGAATATATATACATGTACATGCGCAACAATGAGATCGTCAGACTCACAGGCACTCGTCACGAGCGGGTCGGGATCAAAGTCGGCGGGGCCTGTGCGCTCTCAAGACTACTACAGACCATAAGAAAAGACGACCGTCCATCATATAAGTGACATCCAAGACATAGGCCCCGCCCACCTCGTGACGAGTGCCTGTGGTCAGACTCGTCCAAGCTTAAATCCTGGTTAAGAACATCCCTCCACTTTAACACAAACAAGACATCTACAGCCTAGCTGCTCTACTGCACAAAGTGGAAATATTTTTCTGAATTGATTTCTTAACTTACACGAAACGTATGCATATCTGCACAATCAATGCAAGAACAAATTCTTACTCTGCATACAAAAAACAGCCAGGGTGTAGATTACTCGAATATGAACAAGTGGGAGAATGTTTTTTCTTCCATATTTTATTCTTCTTCATTCGTCTTCTGGGTTAGTTTCTTTCTTTATTTGGTGTTTAACGTCGTTTTCAACCACGAAGGTTATATCGCGACGGTTCTGGGTTAGTGGGCTGCTACTCCAGCGTACACTCGAAGGCACGAATGGACTTTTAAGTGTAGGCCGTTTTCCTCCCACCATTTATGCAGTCTTACTCCGATTCCGAGAGATGGATGCTGGGAGTTGTCCTGTTGCTATAACTGTTTCGGACTCTGACACAGATTACAGGATCTTTTCTGTGCGTACTTGGTCGTGTGCTTGCGTGTACACACGAAGGGGGATGAGGCATTATCAGGTCTGCACATAAGTTGACCTGGGAGATCGGGAAAACAATCTCCACCCTTAACCCACCAAGCGCGGCTTGGGTTTGAACTCCGAACGTCTAAAATGACTAGGTTACACAATCGTCACCTTCCATGTACAAATTGTACAGATATCTAAATTTATTGAACGTTTAATAATGGACAAAATGAAACTTTCACAAACATGTTGACCTCTGAGGTGGACAATCAAGACACACAACAGACAAAATTTGATGAAGCAAAATCTGTCATTTGGGAAGCAACAACTCAGAGGTAATTCATAGTACTAGTTACCATTGACTTTTCCGGAAAGGAAAGAGAGAATGCTTAATGTCCTGCAGGCTAAATATGTCGCCGCTTAAGGACAAGATATGGGTTATATGATAATTCGAGTTTTTACGCCCTCACGGCTTTTGGTAAGATACACAAGTGTATGCGTGTTTAGGTGGTATCAGCTATCTGCACTAAAGGCAGAATGACGGAGGTCTTTCACGTGCCATTGTGGTGACACGGGGGTGGGATATGGCTTCCGTCTCTGGGTCTGCACATAAAGATGACCCATGTCCGTCTCGGCCCGAATTCGAACCTACGACCTTCCGATCACAAGTCCAGTGCTCTACCCACTGAGCTACCGGGCCCCCTGATTTTTCCGAGCAGCCCCCTCCTTTTATTTATTGAAATAATTTGACCTGTATGATAACTTAACGAATTAAAGGTCAGAAGCTATTGGTTAAAACGAGATTTTTTTTATTCAATTTCAACATGATAAAAATAATTAACAGGAATGACACTAGGGACAGGAACTGAAGCAAACGCTTATACCAAGTGACCCAGACAGAATGATGACACTGATGATGTCGGACTAACGAAACTATATCACGATATGGAAGAACACCTTCTTTCCTGCGTGGTGATTGAAGCTAATAGGATCAACGAGGGCGAAGGAAGCAGACAATGGTTAACCTCACCTGAGTCATCCGATTAGGCGTGAAGTCACTGCGAACAGGTATAATGACTCGGCTTAGTGTGGAACAAGGGACGGCAGGTGAGAGGAACTACACTCTTCAAAAAAAGTTAAGGATCACTTTTTTACAAGCACGCCACACAAAACAGAGAAGACCGAATTCTTTCATTTTCTTAAAATTATATAATTGAACAACCAAGGAGTAATGACAAACAAAGCAAAGATCGAACGCGGCAGCGACAATTTAGATAGAGTGTGTCAAACGTGACAACCCTCGAAAATGAAATTCACAACAATGTGAATCAGTGTCAATAACGCGTGTGCCCTCCGTTGTGTGCCAGGCGTTCAACACATCGTTGGCGCATGGAGGGGATCAGGTTGCATATGAATGCTCTGGGAACTCCATTCCACTCCTGCTGGAGCCATTGCAGCAGTTGACCCAGATTGGCAGGAGGAGGGTGATGTTGCTGTACCCGACAACAAAGCTCGTCCAACATGTGCTCTATGGGGTTCATGTCCGGGCTGGAGGGCTGGAACGACCAGGGGTTGCAGGATCTCATTCTGGTAGCGGACACCGGTCAAGTTGCGCACTACATGGTACAGAGGTGTCCTTAGACGTGTGCCGATCCCTCCCCAGACCATCACAGAGCCTCCGCCAAAACGCTGTCGTTCCAGAACAGCGCCTTCTGCGAAGGTCTCTCCGCGACGCCTCCACACTCGGATGCGACCATCAGCAGGTTCCAAGCAAAAGCGGGACTCATCTGTAAACAACACCTGAGCCCACTGCTGACGTTGCCATCTCACATGTTGAGTGCACCAGGCTCGGCGAGCTGCTCGGTGATTAGCAGTCAGGGTTGTTCCTCGGACTGGACGCCTTGCACGCAAGCCAAAGTTGTGTAAGCGGTTTCGGATCGTCTGACCACTAACAACAGTGTTGGTGGTAGCTTGTAGGCGTTGCCTAATGTTGTTTGCCGTAGCCATTCTTTGTTGCATGGCCTGCCTCTGAATGAAGCGATCCTCTCTTTGTGTGGTGACTCTGGGCCGACCAGAACGTTGTCGCTCCTGCACTCTTCCAGTTGCGTGGAATCTCTGTTTTAGTCTGATGATGACAGAGGGAGCCACTGCAAGCCTCTGGGCCACTTGCCTGGCAGCAACACCGTCTTGTAGCCATCCTATTGCCCTTCCTCTATCCAAATCGCTCAGTTGTCTTCGTGGGGGCATGTTTCTACTGTGCATAATTGTGTCAGCGTGTCAACCTTTAAACACAAGCTGGTGAGCGATGTTCATAGCCAGGACCCTGTTGTAGCACGTGCATCACAACCTTTTGGCCTGGCATGCGTTCCGCAAACTTCATGGGGCTATAAAAAACACCCTTTTTCTTCCCAAAATGCAGAAGCTTTTGAGAAGTCCCACAAAGGGAAATAACTCTGCCTGCCAAGCAAAATTCTAGGTCAAGACTCATTGTTCAATTGTTAATTCAAACACATTAATCTTTTAATTATTATGTCGATGTTTAATTTTTTGGCAATTGTTTATAATTAGATCCGTTTTTTCAACCGATCCTTAACTTTTTTTGAAGAGTGTAGAACATGATACCAATGAAAATGGGCTCACCAGAAAACAGCGGCATAAGCAAATGAACACAGACTAGGTTTTACAAAAAAAATAAAACAAACTAAAAAGAAGATTAGACAGAGAAAGAAAATGAAGGGAATGAACACAGAAGAATACAGACAGAGTGTAACGTAACCTAACCTAAAACAAATCGCGCAAGGCGAAAATACAATATTTAGTCAAGTAGCTGTCGAACTCACAGAATGAAACTGAACGCAATGCCATTTTTCAGCAAGACCGTATACTCGTAGCATCGTCAGTCCACCGCTCATGGCAAAGGCAGTGAAATTGACAAGAAGAGCGGGGTAGTAGTTGCGCTAAGAAGGATAGCACGCTTTTCTGTACCTCTCTTTGTTTTAACTTTCTGAGCGTGTTTTTAATCCAAACATATCATATCTATATGTTTTTGGAATCAGGAACCGACAAGGAATAAGATAAAAGTGTTTTTAAATTGATTTGGACAATTCAATTTTGATAATAATTTTTATATATTTAATTTTCAGAGCTTGTTTTTAATCCGAATATAACATATTTATATGTTTTTGGAATCAGCAAATGATGGAGAATAAGATAAACGTAAATTTGGATCGTTTTATAAAAAATTTTTTTTTACAATTTTCAGATTTTTAATGACCAAAGTCATTAATTAATTTTTAAGCCACCAAGCTGAAATGCAATACCGAAGTCCGGGCTTTGTCGAAGATTACTTGACCAAAATTTCAACCAATTTGGTTGAAAAATGAGGGCGTGACAGTGCCGCCTCAACTTTCACGAAAAGCCGGATATGACGTCATCAAAGACATTTATCAAAAAAATGAAAAAAACGTTCGGGGATTTCATACCCAGGAACTCTCATGTCAAATTTCATAAAGATCGGTCCAGTAGTTTAGTCTGAATCGCTCTACACACACACACAGACACACACACACACACACACACACGCACGCACATACACCACGACCCTCGTTTCGATTCCCCCTCGATGTTAAAATATTTAGTCAAAACCTGACTAAATATAACAAGTCGCGTAAGGCGAAAATACAATATTTAGTCAAGTAGCTGTCGAACTCACAGAATGAAACTGAACGCAATGCCATTTTCAGCAAGACCGTATACTCGTAGCATCGTCAGTCCACCGCTCATGGCAAAGGCAGTGAAATTGACAAGAAGAGCGGGGTAGTAGTTGCGCTAAGAAGGATAGCACGCTTTTCTGTACCTCTCTTTGTTTTAACTTTCTGAGCGTGTTTTTAATCCAAACATATCATATCTATATGGTTTTGGAATCAGGAACCGACAAGGAATAAGATGAAAGTGTTTTTAAATTGATTTGGACAATTTAATTTTGATAATAATTTTTATATATTTAATTTTCAGAGCTTGTTTTTAATCGGAATATAACATATTTATATGTTTTTGGAATCAGCAAATGATGGAGAATAAGATAAACGTAACTTTGGATCGTTTTATAAATTTTTATTTTTTTTTACAATTTTCAGATTTTTAATGACCAAAGTCATTAATTAATTTTTAAGCCACCAAGCTGAAATGCAATACCGAAGTCCGGGCTTCGTCGAAGATTACTTGACCAAAATTTCAACCAATTTGGTTGAAAAATGAGGGCGTGACAGTGCCGCCTCAACTTTCACGAAAAGCCGGATATGACGTCATCAAAGACATTTATCAAAAAAATGAAAAAAACGTTCGGGGATTTCATACCCAGGAACTCTCATGTCAAATTTCATAAAGATCGGTCCAGTAGTTTAGTCTGAATCGCTCTACACACACACACAGACAGACAGACAGACAGACACACGCACATACACCACGACCCTCGTTTCGATTCCCCCTCGATGTTAAAATATTTAGTCAAAACTTGACTAAATATAAAAACCAGGTCAAGAGGATAAGGATAAAGAAATTTGGGCTGCTTTCTCCCTGTGGAAAGCGAGCTGCCATACAGCATACGGCGCTACCCATTTTTATATTTAGTCAAGTTTTGACTAAATATTTTAACATCGAGGGGGAATCGAAACGAGGGTCGTGGTGTATGTGCGTGTGTGTGTGTGTGCGTGTGTGTGTCTGTGTGTAGAGCGATTCAGACTAAACTACTGGACCGATCTTTATGAAATTTGACATGAGAGTTCCTGGGTATGAAATCCCCGAACTTTTTTTCATTATTTTGATAAATGTCTTTGATGACGTCATATCCGGCTTTTCGTGAAAGTTGAGGCGGCACTGTCACGCCCTCATTTTTCAACCAAATTGGTTGAAATTTTGGTCAAGTAATTTTCGACAAAGCCCGGACTTCGGTATTGCATTTCAGCTTGGTGGCTTAAAAATTAATTAATGACTTTGGTCATTAAAAATCTGAAAATTGTAAAAAAAAAAAAAATTTATAAAACGATCCAAATTTACGTTTATCTTATTCTCCATCATTTGCTGATTCCAAAAACATATAAAAATGTTATATTCGGATTAAAAACAAGCTCTGAAAATTAAATATATAAAAATTATTATCAAAATTTTTTTTTCGAAATCAATTTAAAAACACTTTCATCTTATTCCTTGTCGGTTCCTGATTCCAAAAATATGTAGATATGATATGTTTGGATTAAAAACACGCTCAGAAAGTTAAAACGAAGAGAGGTACAGAAAAGCGTGCTATCCTTCTCAGCGCAACGAATACCCCGCTCTTCTTGTCAATTCCACGGGCACTGCCTTTGCCACGGGCGGTGGAGTGACGATGCTACGAGTATACGGTCTTGCTGCGTTGCGTTGCGTTCAGTTTCATTCTGTGAGTTCGACAGCTACTTGACTAAATATTGTATTTTCGCCTTACGCGACTTGTTATATTTAGTCAAGTTTTGATTTGTTCCTGCATGCGTGTATTCATGTTTCCAAGCCCCGAGACTTTGGTTTAAACTGTTTTATTCAACGTTTGTGCATTATTTACAAAAAACGCATATTGAGTAAACAACAACAAGCATAATGCTTATAGTGGTGTTTACAGTTTTCTAGAAAATTACATATAAATGGCGGCTATTGTACAGTTTAAATGAAAAGCCCCGAGACTTTCGCTGTGAACTTGGGTTCTTTATCGTGCGCATGCTTGCACACGGGGGTGTTCGGACACCGAAGAGAGTTTGCACAAAGTTGACCCCGGGAAATAAATCCCTCGCCGAACGTGGGGATCGAACCCACGCCGATAGCGACACTGAACTAGGTTTGAAGCCAGCGCCGCTACCGACTGAGCTATTTCCCCGCCCACAATCTCAATGGGGTCAACGGAGAGCTGATGGGTAAGGGCAGCCGGATTGTGTTTGTTTGTTTCCGTTTTTGTTCTTTCTTTAGTTTGCTCATTTCTTCTTCTTCTTCTTCTTCTTCTTCTTCGTGCTTTCGTATTTACAGTAACCAAACATCAAGATTTTGGTGAGTGGATAAGTGAAATATTTATGGAAGTGAGTACTGCCATTTCATGATTTGCGATTTGTGAAAAGTAGCCCTGTAATAGATCCTTTGGGGTACCGTCACTAATTGGTACCTGGTTTGTCATATCTGGTTTCCAAAGAAATTACTGTTTAATAAAAAGTGACACCAGAGGCTTTGGTGTCTTGCCGACGAGTGGAACTCTGCTGTTAGTTAGTAGTCAATATAAATACATTATTCGCATCCAAGCCGAAACAAATCATTTCATTCGGAAAATTATAATGGTCTGACTACCGTGAATCAATGTTGATAAGGAATACATTGCAGGTTCAGAATGCAAAGCATCAAAAGGTTTTGAAATAAACAGGAAGCATTCAAGTACCATAGAGTCTCAAACGAGCGACACTTCTCGATGCAGGGCCGGTGGAGTTAGGTCTGCATGAGGCGCTCCACGAATTGGGATAAATAAGGCAAAGCGGCGTGTGAGACGTTTCGCTAAGCTCATAAAGAATCGTAAATCGAACATGTAAATACACTGAGGGATGGAACTGTCCCCAACCGCAGCGACAAATTCTCCCCTCAATGTGTCATAGGAATGAAATAAAGAAGTCGGCCAGAAAGGTATTGACCACTTTCGTATACTTTTCTTATGCGTCTTTGGGTAAAACAAACTAAAGAAGAGGGGGTGAGGGGGGTGAGAGGGAGAGGGAGAGAGAGAGAGAGAGAGAGAGAGAGAGAGAGAGAGAGAGAGAGAGAGAGAGAGAGAGAGCTATGGGGAATAGGACAAAGAGAGAGAGTGAGGGAGAGCGTGAAAGATCGGGAAAAAGGGGGGGGGGGAGAGAGAGAGAGAGAGAGAGAGAGAGAGCTAGAGAGCGAGAGAGAGAGAGTGAGAGAGAGAAAGAGACGGAGACAGAGAAACATAGACAGAGAAAGAGAGACAGAGACAGTAACAAATAACAAGTCGCGTAAGGCGAAAATACAACATTTAGTCAAGTAGCTGTCGAACTCACAGAATGAAACTGAACGCAATGCAACGCAGCAAGACCGTATACTCGTAGCATCGTCAGTCCACCGCTCATGGCAAAGGCAGTGAAATTGACAAGAAGAGCGGGGTAGTAGTTGCGCTGAGAAGGATAGCACGCTTTTCTTTACCTCTCTTCGTTTTAACTTTCTGAGCGTGTTTTCAATCCAAACATATCATATCTATATGTTTTTGGAATCAGGAACCAACAAGGAATAAGATGAAAGTGTTTTTAAATTGATTTCGACAATTTAATTTTGAGCATAATTTTTATATTTTTAATTTTGAGAGCTTGTTTTTAATCCAAATATAACATATTTATATGTTTTTGGAATGAGAAAATGATGGAAAATAAGATGAACGTAAATTTGGATCGTTTTATAAAAAAATTTTTTTTTTACAATTTTCAGATGTTTAATGACCAAAGTCATTAATTAATTTTTAAGCCACCAAGCTGAAATGCAATACCGAAGTCCGGGCTTCCTCGGAGATTACTTGACCAAAATTTCAACCAATTTGGTTGAAAAATGAGAGCGTGACAGTGCCGCCTCAACTTTCACGAAAAGCCGGATATGACGTCATCAAAGACATTTATCAAAAAGATTTTAAAAAAAAGTCTGAGGATATCATACCGAGGAACTCTCATGTCAAATTTCATAAAGATCGGTCCAGTAGTTTAGTCTGAATCGCTCTACACGCACGCACACACACACATACACACATACACCACGACCCTCGTTTCGATTCCCCCTCTATGTTAAAACATTTAGTCAAAACTTGACTAAATGTAAAAACACAGAGTCATCGACATTGACTGAGACCAAAAAAAGAGAGACAATCACACAGAAACAGACCGTCGGAGACAGCCAAAGCCAGAGGGGCAAAAAAAAGCTGTAGATCAAAAGGAAAAGCAGTCATAAATTGTGCATACAACACCCACAGTTACACGGTCGGCGCGATTCAGTTCCTGACACTGACTTGGAGTGACAGACACTGCACAATATTCACGTGCCGTACAAACGCTGGGATGATGTCGGCTAAATCTGGGTCACACCTACACCGATGATTGATTCTGACACCGTCATTCGCGTGCATTGTGATCTATCAGACCTAGTGTTGACTTGTATGATAAGTATGTAGTCGTGGGATGTGTGTGTGTGTGTGTGTGTGTGTGTGTGTGTGTGTGTGTTGGGGGGTGCGTGTGTTGCTGTCCCCGTGCGTGTGACGTGAGAGTGTGTGAGAGAGAGAGAGAGAGAGAGAGAGAGAGAGAGAGAGAGAGAGAGAGAGAGACAGAGAGAGAGAGAGAGAGAGAGAGAGAGAGAGAGAGAGAGAGAGAGAGAGAGAGAGAGTAATCCTCTCCTCGTACACACACCGACACCCCCCCCCCCACCTGCACACACTCTGAAAAACACAGAAACACACACACACACACAAACACACACACACATATATACACAAACACACACACACACACACACTTATACACATACACACACAAAGAAGACAAAGAAGATGAGCCATACAATTGTATTGTATTGTATTGTATTGTATTGTATTGTATTGTATTGTATTGTATTGTATTTATTGTATTTTATCGTATCGTATCGTATCGTATCGTATCGTATCGTACCGTATCGCATCGTATCGTATCGCATCGTATCGTATCGTATCAAGTGGAATCGCATTGCATAGTCTTGTGTGTGGTTGGTATGCCATTGCTTTATTCCCACAAAGATGATCTAACAACAAGAACAAAAGAGGTTTTTTTGGTTTTATTCTGCAAGCCACAAGTGATCCCCTAGCGCGTGAACGAGATATCCCATGACAATACTTCCAACATAACGTCGCGAACCTTCACGTTGATGCATTGCACGTGGGATTTGAGTTCAAGAGCAATTAGTTGTTGTTTTTCAAAAACAAATTCTAGAGAGAGAGAGAGAGAGAGAGAGAGAGAGAGAGAGAGAGAGAGAGAGAGAGAGAGAGAGAGAGAGAGAGAGAGAGAGAGAGAGAGGGAGACAATGACAATGACAATGACAATGACAATTCTTTACTTAACGAGGATAGTAGATTAAGCAGTGGTCTGCTTTTTTACATCCAGCCCTCGCCCTAAAGAGGGACTAACTACAACAATGAAGTAAAAATACAAGATAAAAAAAATAAAAAATAAAAAAACAAGCTAAAATTCTACATTTTAACAGATAACTAAAGTGAAAACACATTATACAAAATGCATTGTATTGAGGTAGATTGCGAGTTAATTGATGTGAATTAAGTGGTATAGAGCAGCTTGCACTTTCTCAACATCATGCTCTAAGCCATACATTGCATTTTAAGGAAAACAATCAAACAAGCAAGACATTGCAAAAATCATGACACATCTAAATAGTGGTTGGTTTTTAAGTCCCTTCATCCGAAAAGGGTCTGTGAACATTATACCAATAAAGAGGAGAGGGGCGTGTTTAATATAAAACAAGTCGCGTAAGGCGAAAATACAACATTTAGTCAAGTAGCTGTCGAACTCACAGAATGAAACTGAACGCAACGCAACGCAGCAAGACCGTATACTCGTAGCATCGTCACTCCACCGCCCGTGGCAAAGGCAGTGCCAGTGGAATTGACAAGAAGAGCGGGGTATTCGTTGCGCTGAGAAGGATAGCACGCTTTTCTGTATCTCTATTCTTTTTAACTTTCTGAGCGTGTTTTTAATCCAAACATATCATATCTATATGTTTTTGGAATCAGGAACCGACAAGGAATAAGATGAAAGTGTTTTTAAATTGATTTCGAAAAAATAATTTTGATAATAATTTTTATATATTTAATTTTCAGAGCTTGTTGTTAATCCAAATATAACATATTTATATGTTTTTGGAATCAACAAATGATGGAGAATAAGATGAACGTAAATTTGGATCGTTTTATAAAAAAAATATTTTTTTTACAATTTTCAGATTTTTAATGACCAAAGTCATTAATTAATTTTTAAGCCACCAAGCTGAAATGCAATACCGAAGTCCGGGCTTCGTCGAAGATTACTTGACCAAAATGTCAACCAATTTGGTTGAAAAATGAGGGCGTGACAGTGCCGCCTCAACTTTCACGAAAAGCCGGATATGACGTCATCAAAGACATTTATCAAAAAAATGAAAAAAAGTCTGAGGATATCATACCCAGGAACTCTCATGTCAAATTTCATAAAGATCGGCCCAGTAGTTTAGTCTGAATCGCTCTACACACACACACGCACAGACAGACACACACACACACACACATACACCACACCCTCGTCTTGATTCCCCCCTCTTCGTTAAAACATTATTTTAGTCAAAACTTGACTAAATGTAAAAAAATGAATACCATTTATGACAAATATCATTTATTTTGACTTCATTACATAAGACAAATATCTGCTCTTAAAACGATATGTGCTGGTAGTTTGCCTCAGGAATGTTGGAAGAGAGTTCCAGAGACTGCTACCTGAATAAACTAAACTGGACTTAAACAGGTCAATCCGAGGAACAGGAGTGTTTAATCTCATAAATTGACGTGATTTCCTCATGGTAAATTTTGAATGTAGAGTTTCAGGTACACATCCAGTGATAATTTTGCTCATAAGGGTACATTTAGTATAGTCAAGTCTTTCCTTCAGCGGGAGAATGCCTAAGTTTATGTAGTCTAACTCACTCAGGGTTGTTTTCTTTAATAAGACTACTTTCAGCGCTCGTTTGTGTAATCTAATTATAGGTTTTAGTGAATTATCACTTGCCGAATCCCATAAGGTTGATGCGTAATCAACAACATATTGAATATGGGCATTAAAGAATAACTTCCTGGCTTCCAGCCCTGTAAAGCCAGCAGTCTAGGAGAAGGATCACTCCGATATAAAAACACGCTGAAGCCGGATGAGCTGGGCCATGTATGGCGCATAACGACAGCTCAACGCATCAACGCTCATATGACAGACGACAACGGCTTCCAAATTCAGGAAGTGCTTAATTCTAGATAAGAGATATACTTTCTTGGACATGACTTTAGAAAGTTGTTCGATGTGGTGTGACCATGCCAGGTTGTTATCGATGGTCAATCCCAACACTTTATGATGGTTGACTGTTGAAACAATTTCATCATTGACAATTAAATCGGGAAACGTGGAGATTATGTTCTGTCGTTTTTGTCTAGTTGTTATTATCATGCATTTCGTTTTTTGGGGGTTCAGGGACATATGATTTAGCTCAGTCCATGCACTCAGCTGGCTCAAACTTTCTTGCAGTGATTCAGATAAACGATTTAAATTGGTGTCACTGGAATGTATGGTAGTGTCATCTGCAAAAGGTTCACACAAGTTTTTAATATGAAGGGGCAGGTCATTTATGTATATGGAGAAAAGTAGAGGGCCTAAAACTGACCCTTGTGGTACGCCATACCGTACAGCCTGCATACTTGATGCCGAGGCGTTCGCATGCACACTTTGTTGCCTGTCGCTGAGAAAAGAACAAATAAGGTTAATTGAGTCAATCCCGAGGCCATATAATTTGAGTTTTCTGAGTAACAACTTGTGATCAATTACATCAAAAGCTTTAGCGAAGTCTACAAAAACAGCACCACAAAATTCATTATCGTTTATCTTGTCCAGCCAATGATCAACAAGAGAGATTAAGGCAGTGTGACACGAGTGATTAGCCCTAAAGCCAGACTGGTTCGGGTGAAATAATTGATTGTGATCAAAGTGTGCTAATAGGTGTTTGTTTATATGTTTTTCAAGTGGCTTTGATAATACAGACAATATAGAAATCGGTCTATAGTTTGAGGGGTCTTTCTTCTCACCAGATTTAAACAAAAGAATAATTTTTGCCTGTTTGAGCGCTATTGGAAAATAATTGTGTGTCTAAACAGAGATTCTGTCGCGATATAACCTTGAACGGTTGAAAACGATGTTAAACACCAAATAAAGAAAGAAAGTAAGTAAGTAACTAAACAGAGATTATAAATGTAAGTGAGAGTTTCGGAAATTACTGGGGCTGATAACGTAAGAATTCTTCCATCTAACCCGTCTATCCCCCGGGTACCTGTTTGCTTTAAATGTGTGAGTGCTTGAAAGACTTCAGGCACTGTAAGCGAAGGAATATTTAATTGAGATAAAATTTCTATTTACTTACAGAAGTCTTCTAAAACTTCCAAATTATTGAGGTTAGTTGTATCATTTATAATAACTTTTTCAGCTATTTTGGAAAAATGTGTATTTAGATCATCAGGTGTTATGTCTCTAACGCAACTTGATTGAGATGCAGAAGTTTTATTTGTGAGTTCATTTATCGCTTTCCAAATGTTCTCTGGAGTTTGTTTTGAAGAAACAAGGTCTTGGACATATTTTCTCTTTTTTAATCGTTTTATTGAATTTACTTTATTTCTCTGTTCTCTATACTCCTCTTCCTTGCCGATTGACTTTAAGAAGTCGCCATTATCTATGGCATCTTCAGGGATGTCGTTAGGCGTCGGACATCGGACATATAACGATGAAAATCCCCAAATGTCCGATTCACATTGCCGCATGTCGGTCAGATGTCCTATAATTTTAGCCTGAGCGTGGTCATTGTCCGATATGTACTCCATTCCTTCGGACAGCGCGATATTCGTTAATTTTCATTTCAAGATACAAATCTTCTAAAAGACCGAACGCTCTCGTGTTCAGCTGACACTGAAGTTGCCAGTGCCGCGTGCGGATCTTTTCTTTTGTCGGGAATTCCCGAACCGTTTGCGGTTTGCGCCGTTTGGGTATAACCGTCTCGGTGCAGCGCACTGATCTAAAAATAGTGGATTATTTTTAGATCAGTGCATGCTACATGAGTACGGGAGACAACTCCAACTGACTAAATTTGTCGTCTGCCTTTGTTTTCGATACGAGACGAAGCACTGAATTATGCCGCTGAAAAAAAACCCTAAAGCCTGCAAAAGATCAGCATTAGATCAAACCGATCATTTTGTTTTTCAACTTTTATCCCAATCATGCAGTTTGTAATCAAAGTAAGAGCTCTGAAGTTGTTCATGTTGGTTTCTTTTTTGTGGTTTCTTTGAAACTATACAAATACAACATTATATGCACACTGTGTTGATGTATTTACTATATTATGTGCGTGTTCTACAGCGCGCGCGCGTGGGTGTGTGTGTGTGTGCGTGTGGGCGCATGACTTTGGAACAATTCCATGGAATGTGTTATAAGCTGTTTGGCGCAAATTCATAATGTCCTATTACACTTTCTGAAAGCGGTCAAATGTCCTATTGATGCTGAAGAACTCAGGACATTTGTCCTATAGCAGGGATCGCGTTTACGCACGATTTTTGCGTATTTGACGCATTTTAAAAGTCGCTGACGCGTTTTTTTCGCCGCGCCGCGTAAGCCATACGCAAAAATATTTTAACTTTTTCTTGTCTTCACGCAGCGCTTTTGCTCTGACTTAATAATTACCCGATCCTGAAACTGACTATAGAGCTCGAGAAGTGACGACACACATGAAATCTGCGCGTCAAAACTAAAGTCCGTTTCTTTTTGCATCGAAGTATCGCAAACGAACGTAACGAGGGTATTACCTGATAATGTCTTGTCGGATAATGAAACAGACATTAGCTGCTCTCCCATCTCAAGCTTCCAAAAGGCGGAAAGTGTGTCTAGTCATATTAGAGCGGGAAACAAAGTCGCAAGGCCCGAAGGTTGGAGACAGCAGGGGTGTTATTCGACAGGCGTGCGCGGAGTTCGACAGGAAAACTCGCCGTATTTAGGTAAGGAG
>NC_090251.1:27954043-27985268 GCF_037325665.1 Littorina saxatilis
GAAATACGACTGCATCAGTTCATATATGAATGGTTTCCGAATTATTATTTCAAGGCAAGAACAATCGGAATCGAAAACTTGTAGGGTTTAGAACGTCCGTACTATATATAAGACTTATTACCAGCCTGCCTCATGCGTGCAGACTCAGTGCAACGTTACGTGACGAGCAATTTTTGTTTTTGGAATGCCGCAGTGGTTCGATTGCCCTAGCGTAGCAGACGACATAAACCCTGCTGAGGCAAATTAACTAACATGTTGGGCAAATGTGAACGAAAAAACGATGGGGATATAATACGTGTAGGGTTCAGAGCATTTTTACTGTTCATATTTAGTACCAGACTCCCCGATGAGTGAAGATACCACACGAGAAACATGCCACATTTATTTTGAAAATGTGCTAACAGTCGACCTTGGGGGTTAGCCAATTCAAGGGGAGTCACTCTGCACAGTCAATCTGTCGAAGCTCGATTTGAGGTTTTGAATCGCAAATAACTAAGAAAACAGTCCTTTCTACGAGTTCAAATGAGGTCTCTCTGAAAGATCATCACTGTTTAGCTTAACGCTACACTAGAATTTACCAACAGAAATTAAAACAAGAGTTTGCGTGTGATGAAAGCACGACACACTTGAGACAGCCCACACAAAAGTAGACCTTCTACGACCTGACCACACAGTTATGCCTATTCAAATGCGCGTAGCAAAATGTGCGTGTTGTATCTTCTTTTTTTCTCTGGCGGTATTGAAACAATCCCAGTGCACTAAGGGATTTATAGAGCAAATCTCGAAAATAATTATTGAACTCAGCGCTATGCAATAACTTAAAGTAAAACAAGGCCATTTTAAGCTCAGCCCTTTTGTGACAAATATTTCATCAAAGCCGCAAGCCACAAAGATAAACGTTTTGTCTTTTGGGTGCTAACAGAATGAAAGGGTGACAAGAAATGTCAAGGGAAACTGAAGGTCCTTCAACCATATTCTTCAAGTGTTTGCTTACCGCTGCCTGTAAAACCTCGCAAGCCCAAAAAGGGAATGCAGTTCGACTTGCCTTGATTCAATTGTTTCATTTGCGAATCATTAAGCGCTCGAGTGTGCGGTACAGACCCTTCGGCGCAGGAACCATCAGACAAATTAAGACAATTGAGATACGCGCAAAGGGCAAGAAGACAGCATGGGAAAAAAGTGGCACTTCAGATTGAATTAGAAATGGAATTGTTTGACAGGATCACAAAACAATATTTTTAACACAGGCCGATCTTCGATTTTCTCTCGCCTTAAACACCCACGTGTCCAAATGCTGTGCCTTAATTCGTTTTCTTCTATTCGTTAAATATGCTGCTAATCGTATGAAAGACAGTGGGCTTTAACGCATGCAAATCGTACGCTAGTGGACATAATAATAATAATAATTGTCAGTAAGTACTGGTGTCACATGACTGATGTGAACCAGTTGATTGGCTAATGGCAATGCGCTAAAACTGTTAGCGCACTCTTGGAGTGCGCTAACTTTTCCACAGAGCGTATTCTTACGCCCTTTGCCTAAGCAAGACTGTGCTCTTATCCTCAGAATTAATTACTGACATGTAGCTTATATTCTCCACAATACCAAATGACCATAAATTCCCTGCTTCTCAATTAAAGCAGAAGTGGGTTTTTTTCTGACAGATTGCATGTGCCTGTGCCACAGTGCGGCTGCCACTGATCTAAAAATAGAAGCCGCTGTGTTTCATCTAATTTTCGCGGACTTGCATAGGTTCTTCTCATATGCCGTGTTAGTGGCATGTAGCTTATCATCCACATTACCAAATGATGAGTTAGTATAAAATTCCCACCCGCTAGCAGAAAACACAAGTGTTATTCCGATAACGTACCAGCTAGACCAGTTTGGAAGACTGACTCGATCGACTCTGTCATACGTAGCCCTGACTACACTGAAATACGACTGCATCAGTTCAGTAAATGAATGGTTTCCGAATTATTATTTCAAGGCAAGAACAATCGTAATCGAAAACGTGTAGGGTTCAGAACGTTCTTACCATATATAGTCTAAGACCAGCCTGCCTCGTGCGTGCAGACTCAGTGCCCAGTGCAGACTGCATGCAGTGGTTTGATTGCCCTAGCAGACAACATAAACCCCGCTCAGCAAATTAACATGTTGGGCAAATGTGAACGAAAAAACGATGGGGATATAATACGTGTAGGGTTCAGAGCATTCTTACCGTTCATATGTAGTACCAGACTCCCCGATGAGTGAAGATACCACACGAGAAACATGCCACATTTATTTTGGAAATGTGCTTTCCGTCGACCGTGGCAAGGGGCAAAACTCTGCACAGTCAATCTGTCGAAGCTCGATGAAGGTTTCGAAACCAAGAGCACAGTCCTTTCTCCGAGTTTAAATGAGGTCTCTATGAAAGATCATCACTTTTTAGCTTAACGCTACACTGGAATTTACCAACAGAAATTAAAACAAGAGTTTGCGTGTGACGAAAGCACGACACACTTGAGACAGCCCACACAAAAGTAGATCCAGTGACACAAACCTGACCACACAGTTACGCCTATCCAAATGCGCGTTGCAAAATGTGCGTTTTGAATCTTCTTTTTTCTCTGGCGGTACTGACAATATCGTTATTGAAACAATCCCAGTGCACTAAGGGATTTATAGAGCAAATCTCGAAAATAATTATTGAACTCAGCGCTATGCGCTTCGTTCAATAATGAATTTTCTCGATTTGCTCTATAAATCCCTTAGTGCACTGGGATGTCTCAATAACTTAAATAATAATAATAATAATAATAATAATAATAATTGTCAGTAAGTACTGGTGTCACATGACTGATGTGAACCAGTTGATTGGCTAATGGCGATGCGCTAAAACTGTTAGCGCACTCTTGGAGTGCGCTAACTTTTCCACAGAGCGTATTCTTCCGCCCTTTGCCTAAGCGAGACTGTACTCTCATCCTCAGAATTAATTAATGACATGTAGCTTATTTTCTCCACAATACCAATGATCATGACCATAAATTTCCTGCTTCTCAATTAAAGCAGAAGTGGGTTTTTTTCTGACAGATTGTATGTGCCTGTGCCACAGTTGCCACTGATCTAAAAATAGAACACGCTGTGTCTAATTGTTCAGTTTCGACTTGCGAAGATTCCTCTCATAATTATACCATGTTAGTGCCATGTAGCTTATTATCCACATTACCAAATGATGAGTTAGTATACAATTCCCAGCAGCTAACAGAAAACACAAGTGTTATTCCGATAACGTACCTGCTAGATCAGCACGTAGCAGACTACACTGAAATACGACTGCATCTGTTCAGTAAATGAATGTTTTCCGAATTCAGTGTTATTTCAAGGCAAGAACAATCGGAATCGAAAACGTGTAGGGTTTAGAACGTTCGTACCATATATAAGACTTATTACCAGCCTGCCTCATGCGTGCAGACTCAGTGCAACGTGACGAGCAATTTTTGTTTTTGAAATGAGACTCAGTGTAGTGGTTTGTTTGCCATAGCCTAGCAGACGACATAAATCCCGCTCAGTAAATTAACATGTTGGGCAAATGTGAACGATAAAACGATGGGGATATAATACGTGTAGGGTTCAGAGCATTCTTACCGTTCATATTTAGTACCAGACTCCCCGATGAGTGAAGATACCACACGAGAAACATGCCACATTTATTTTGAAAATGTGCTTACCGTCGACCTTGGCAAGGGGCAAAACTCTGCACAGTCAATCTGTCGAAGCTCGATGAAGGTTTCGAATCGCAAATAACTAAGAGCACAGTCCTTTCTCTGAGTTTAAATGAGGTCTCTATAAAAGATCATCACTTTTTAGCTTAACGCTACACTGGAATTTACCAACAGAAAATAAAACAAAAAGCACGACACACTTGAGACAGCCCACACAAAAGTAGATCTGACACAAACCTGACCACACAGTTACGCCTATCCAAATGCGCGTTGCAAAATGTGCGTTTTGAATCTTTTTTTTTTGTCTGGCGGTACTGACAATATCGTTATTGAAACAATCCCAGTGCACTAAGGGATTTATAGAGCAAATCTCGAAAATAATTATTGAAGTCAGCGCTATGCGCTTCGTTCAATAATAAATTTTCTCGATTTGCTCTATAAATCCCTTAGTGCACTGGGATGTCTCAATAACTTAAATAATAAAAAAACGCTGGCGCTGGACCCGAGTACTCTTCAGACTGGCTCGCTCCCCCAGTATGAAAGTTTTTGTCTTGTGCACGTGGATTTAAAAAAAAAATTTTTTTAATTTATTTTACACAATTAAAAAAACTATTAGAGTAAAATTAAACATTAAAACGTTCATAATAAACAATAGTAAACAAGAATCAAAAAAAAAAAAAATAGACCGCCCATGCCGGGAATCGAACCCCGATCATTTTGGCCATAGACTCTCTCGTGCTCTCTGTCTCTCTTTCACCGAGACCAAACCCTGCATTGTAATTTCTTTGCCGAGACCATTTCCCCACCCGTTGTCTGGCTTGCAAATCATGCTTTTCTCGTCACTGCGTGACGTGTTCGCCGCTCAAGTCTCCCCTTTAGTTCAGGCTGTTCGCAAAGCGACCAGCCTCCCACCGCAAAAACTCCCACCGTTAAGAGTGGCTTTTGTGATTTATTTCGCATTTAGGTCCCAGGTAACATTATGAAGTTTTAATACGATCAATCGGACCTATTATCAAGTTAGTGTATCAACTTTTGAAAGAACTGCGCCCAGTAGTTTCCCAGCAATAAGCCGTTAAGTCGAGACAGACACACACACACACACACACACACACACACACACACACACACACACACACACACACACACACACACACACACACACACACACACACACACACACAATTAAAGTCTGTTGGACCCTAGTACTGCGTACTCGGGAATAAAACATTCTTTCATTGCGCTGTTCACCGCCGAATGGGAGTCTCATGGTGCTTTACATTAGACATTAAAATGTAACATTTTATATATAAAAAGTTTTCTTGTAAGAAATAACATACAAGCATTAAAAACAATTCATAGACAACGACCACTTATAGTTATTGTAAGATAATCTAGAAAAATTGTTTTTAAAAAGATGAGAAAAAAAACCAACAACACATGAGCCCTCCCCACGCCGATACCCTTGCATCCCCATATACAAACTATGAGAAACATACAAGAACTTGTCCTTGGTCGAACATTGGCTGCTCTGCTAAGTTATTTTCCTTATCTCATATTATTTCCATGTCTTTCACTGCAAATAGCATTAGGTCCACGTACACGTGAATGTTTCGTTGGATCTCAGATTAAACCTTCGTTAAACTAACCTTTCTGGATTTTTTGATTTCTTATTTGAGGCCGTTTTTTGGCCTCGATCACAAGTATCGCTTTCAGTCTCATCAATCAGTATAAATTGTATACAGCAAAACATGCCGCGTTGAAGATTGAAATATTAATTGTATATTAATCCCACAGACACACCAAAAAGCAAATCAGTTTAAAAGATATTTACAATAACAGCTGTCTTCATGTATGACCTTTTTATTCGGAATGGAGTATGAAACCTGATGTGAAACATCTATAAAGGAAGACAGTCTTATTAATCAATCAATTATACTGTTCAAAAAAAGAAACGCATAGTTGCTACTTGCCAAATTTGTTTTATTTTTCGAAAAAATTAACAGAAAATCCAATATTTAGATTATTTGTTTGAAATTTGGTATGGACACAGTTAAATGCACACACAGTTCATTTGCATCTTCAAATCAATCAGTCAATCAATACGATTGGGTGCCGAGGCTGTCAAGTCAGTAGGGGGTGTGACTGCCTTGAGCAGCAACAACTGCCCGGCACCTTCTGGGCATGGACTGGATCAGATGCCGGATATCTTGCTGTGGGATGGTGTCCCACTCCTCCTGAAGTGCCTGCAATAGATCGCGGTTATTTGCCGGCGCTTCTTCTCGCCTGCGCACACGTCTGTCCAATTCATCCCAGAGGTGTTCTATCGGGTTCATGTCTGGCGACATGGATGGCCAGGGAAGCACCTGGACATGGTGGTCGGTGAGGAACTGGGTGGTGAGTCGTGCTGTGTGCGGGCGAGCGTTGTCCTGCTGGAATATGGCATCCTGGTCAGCAAGAAGAGGAAGGGCGTGTGGGCGCAGAATTTCCTCCACGTATCGCTGGGCAGTTATGCGCCCTTGGACGTGCACCAGGGTGCTCCTTCCAGCGGTATTGATCGCCCCCCACACCATGACGCCTCCACCACCATGAACGGGTGCCTCATCCACACAGTTGGGCGCGTAACGTTCGTTTACTCTCCGGTAGACCCTCCTCCGACCATCATGTCGCTGGAGCAGGAAGTAGGACTCGTCGCTGAACCACACGTGTCTCCAGTGATTCCGGACGGTCCAGCGAAGGTGCTGGTTGCCCCACTGCACTCGGTTCTGGCGATGGCGGCGGGTGAGGACAGCTCCTCTGTGAGGTCTGCGAGCTCTCAAACCAGCTTCATGCAGGCGGTTCCGCACGGTCTGGTCCGATAATCGGTGTGGCCCGGGGAGAGCCTGGACAGAAGATGAGGCCGACAGGAAACGATTCCGGAGGTGGCGGAGCCGTATGAAGCGGTCGTGAGCAGCAGTTGTCGCCCTTGGTCTTCCCGCTCGTGGCAAGTCAGCAACGGAGCCAGTGGCTTGAAACCTGACCCACAGTCTACTGATGGTGCTCTGGGACACGTGGAAGTGCCTGGCGATTGCACTTTGACTTTGGCCTGCTTGTAAACGACCCAATGCAATTTGGCGGTCTTCTCTGCTCAACCGGGCCATCTTTCGTCGCTGAATTGTCGTCTGATTTCTTTGTGGCGAACAATCCGCTTTTATGGATTTTGGAAGACATGGTGAGAGCTCAATATTCCCCGAGTTTCACGAGATTACACTGAAGCATGACGAGTGGTCATGCCAAATGAGCAATTTTGACATTGTAGCCACTGATAACGCATGCGTCACGTGCAGAGCTCACTTGTGGCAATGGACGAAAGGTCGACGACCAGATAAACATTTTCTGCAGTTTGGTGGATATCCTTGTAGCCATATAACTAAATTAACCAAATATTACAAGCTATGCGTTTCTTTTTTTGAACAGTATAATATGAGGCTTATATCGCGTGTATTCCGTGGGTACAGTTCTAAGTGCAGGGATTTTTTTATTTATTTAAAAAAAAAATGTTATGCAATTAAAATCGCGCACATATTCAAGGCGCAGGGATTTATTTATGCCGTGTGAGATGGAATTTTTTTTTACACAATACATCACGCATTCACATCGGCCAGCAGATCGCAGCCATTTCGGCGCATATCCTACTTTTCACGGCCTATTATTCCAAGTCACACGGGTATTTTGGTGGACATTTTTATCTATGCCTATACAATTTTGCCAGGAAAGACCCTTTTGTCAATCGTGGGATCTTTAACGTGCACACCCCAATGTAGTGTACACGAAGGGACCTCGGGTTTTCATCTTGTCCGAAAGACTAGCACTTGAATCCACCACCAGGCTAGGTTAGGAAAGGGGGGAGAAAATTGCTAACGCCCTGACCCAGGGTCGAACTCGCAACCTCTCGCTTCCGAGCGCAAGTGCGTTACCACTCGGTCACCCAGCTCAGTTCAGCCACAGAGGCTATGGCAGCATTCTAATATCGTACTGTTATCAACTTTCTATTTTAATCAACAATACACTTCCCGAGTCAAGGGTTAGTACTTGAACAAACCTCTCATTCATGGCTCTAAAAGGTCGACTGTGATAAAGGCATGTCCGTTGTGAGTATGTGGTGCTTGCGCTGATATTATCATTGTTGATGCTGTGTTGTTGTTGTTGTTGTTGTTGTTGCTGCTGTTGCTGCTGTTGTTGTTGGTGTTGTTGTTGGTGTTGTTGTTGCTGTTGGTGCTGTTGCTTTGTTTTGCTTGTTGTTGTTTTGTTTTGTTTTATTTTCGCTTGAGCTGTTGGCTTTGGTGCGTGTTCCCGTGAATGTGATGTTGTGTTTTCCTTTTAGCATGTGTTTCGTATTTGTTTTGTTTTTGTTTGTTTTTGTTCATCATTGTTTGTTAACTTGTCTGGTTGTTGTTATTTTTGTTTAAAGATTTGTTTTCTTTTGTGTGTCGTCTTCTCCTTGTTTCATTTTCTTTTTCTTTGACCCTGTAGTCGTCGTTGTGTTTGTATTTTTCACAGTCGGAAAAAACCGTCTTACATTTTTTCTCTCCGTTTCTTTTTTTCAGATCGCAAGAAGATAACAATGCAGGTGTCCATTTTAACCTACGTGACGTCACTGTTGTCCCTCTTCCTCCTCTCCCGAGCCGCCCCTCCCAACGTGGCCAAAGTGTCTGAGGCTGACATCAAAGGGTTGGAAGATGATGCCAGCGGTGACGCAGATCTCGCCAAACGTCTCAGCAGTTTTGTGCGGATAGGCCGGCCCAGCCATTTCGTTCGCATTGGCAGAGGGAGCAGTTTCGTAAGAATTGGTGAGTAGGAGAAAGGTTGTAAGAAATACCTTACCCCAGGCAGCTGATCGTGTACGCCAATTCACAGATAACACCTGTAATCAATATAACAGCGTAAATAGCGAGAACCACTGAGGTACGCGCTTTCTGAGCTTTACATTTTAACCATACATAACAACACCACTACTTGAACATGAAATACAAATAACTTCTAAAATAACGATAGAACAATAACCTTACAAGACCACAATAAAAAAAGAAGAAAGGTACGTTGTTGGAACGTTTGTTATTGACAAAAGTACGTTACGTATTTTTGTCACCAACAACTTACCTTTCTTCTTTTTTGATTCTGAAAATTGGAACGTTGGCAGTCTCTTTGTTTTTGGACTTACAAGACCACAACAATATCCGACTTTGTAAGAAGATCTTAACAACACACTTCCACTTGCACATAAACTGTGCAAAAACTATATTGCGACAACTTTCGTACCCCAACTAAAGTATTCATTCCCGTGTCACATTAATTGCATTCGCACTTGAAATGCAATCGAAGCCACCAAACTTGCTGCATATCTCGCACACTTTTCGCCGATGTAAGAATGGCTTAACACAAGAAATACGCACGATATCTGAACAGTACAACCTCTCCTGGATAGATAACTGATCTCAACCTTATCCTATCTCAACCTTACCACTGTAACTTCTCGTCACCCCTTTCCCCCACCACTCCACCCCTCTCCCCCCCCCCACACACACACATCCCTTACCCGGCCTCCACCCTATTAATTACCGATGAGTAATTACCACTCAGTCAAGTGGAATAGGTTATCCAACGCAGAGGAGGTAGGCTTGTGTGAACTTTTCACACTCGTTTCATCAATTAGCATTGTCATTCAGCGTTTTCTATGAAATCATTAAAGTATTTCAGATATTGTAGAGCAAATGATTTTTGTTAACACTTTCTAGGTTAAATTTCTCCAATTTCCAAAAGCGTGTCATGTACAGACACGCTTCAAAACGCAAGAAAACAACAAATGTTCACGCCAGTTTCTTGTTTCACATGGAAGGATTTGAATTTGTTTCTCAAGGGAAAACAACGCCGCAGTCAGAATCACACATTTTTACCCCTCAAATTTTGTCTTTGCAGCAATTTGGTAATTGAGACCTGATAAACACAAATGCATTTTGGCTCCTGTACTGGTCTGTTTGATATAAATTATAATTTGTTTTTATTGGGTGTTCTATATATGGACAGTTTGTTTGATGTTTGTTTGTGTGGTTGGTTATATGGTTTTGCTGTTGCTTGTTTTTATATCGCAAAAACGTCTAACTTCCCTACGTAAATCCAGGTCTCAGATTGCTTCTATAAAGAAGTCAAAAGTCAGATAAAAAATGTTTTTTACAAGAAGTGTTAAGGTTGGTATTTGGCTTTAGGCGCATATGACTAAGAAAGCTAACACATGACTACTACCACCCCCCCCCCACACACACACACACACACACACACACATACACATACACTCACAATGAATCCACATAGATGTAACAGACAAATGTCACCACAACTAAGCAGAACCAACAACAAATTGAAATTAAGATTAACAATAAAAAAAAATTCAGAAAGTGTGACATAAAGTTGATTAGTTTCCCAACGGTCAGGATATTGCGCTGGATAACCGCGACAAACAGTCATTAGAAAATATTGAATTAACAAAAATATAAGATGAACACGTTTCATTGCATGTCAAAAATGTCTGTTCCTCTTCACTGAAAAGCTGCCGACAAGAGAATAGATTAAAACAGCAAAAACTAAACCCAACACCCCCGTCGCCTCAAATAGAGAAAGAGAGAGAGAGAGAGAGAGAGAGAGAGAGAGAGAGAGAGAGAGAGAGAGAGAGAGAGAGAGAGAGAGAGAGAGAGAGAGAGAGAGAGAGAGAGAGAGAGAGAGAGAGAGAGGGGGGGGGAGAGAGAGAGAGAGAAAGAGAAAGAGAGAGAGAGAGACTGAGAAAGAAAGAGAGAATGAGAGAGAGCGAGAGAGAGAGAGAGAGAGAGGTAGAGATGACGACGATGATGATGATGATGATGATGATGATGATGATGATGATGATGATGGTGATGAAGATGATGATGATGATACTTTATTTTACAAGAACAGACGAGTGTGAGAGAGAGAGAGAGAGAGAGAGAGAGAGAGAGAGAGAGAGAGAGAGAGAGAGAGAGAGAGAGAGAGAGAGAGAGAGAGAGAGAGAGAGAGAGAGAGAGAGAGAAAGAATCTGACCATAATGGAACGGGAAACTTGACGATCCGAAGAAACAATCACAGCCACTTATATCATTTTCTCTCCACCATAATCGCATTAAATTCGTCCTTCAGACTAATAACGGAGCTTTTCTCCTCCATCAACATTTCTAAAAACCAAATCGCTCTTGTATTCTCTTACCTCCCCACAGGACTGATTACTCACCTAATCCCTCTTTTTACCATAACCGCTTGTCTTATTACCGTTAACGTGGGACTTCACACCTCAGCGCATGTCTTTTTACCAAAATCACATCGGGTTTTGGAGCGCGCCGTGACAGCGGAAGTAGAATAGATTACAAAAATGGTGCTGTCGTTGTTTTCTTTGCTGCCAGATATTTGTGTAATTTGTTTCACTGTGAGAACATCGCACTCTTTTGTTTCTTCCTTCTTCCCTGATTATCATCGCTTCACAAACAAAGAGATCTAATCACGAAAGAAAGTGCTCGCTTAAAAAGAGAGTTAGTACATCAGCAAGTGGTACTTTTATTGCGTTAACCGCTAAAAACGGCATCAAAACCTGCCTTTTGTGGCTCATGAACAAAATGTATAACTACATCACCGTGAGCCATGCATTTAGCGTAATTGTTAGACTGTGTGGCTCATGAACAAAATGTATAACTACATCACCGTGAGCCATGCATTTAGCGTAATTGTTAGACTGTGTGGCTCATGAACAAAATGTATAACTACATCACCGTGAGCCATGCATTTAGCGTAATTGTTAGACTGTAGAGGTACGCAACATAAACTGTTTTGAACAGAAATGTTATTTTGCACGTTAAAACAATCCCACAAGGGCGCGAAAGACAGACTGACAGACAGGCACGCACGTTCGCATGCTCGCACGCACGCACGCACGCATGCACGCACGCACGCACGCACGCATGCACGCACGCACGCACGCACACACAAACACGCACGCACGCGCACGCACGCGCACACACATACACACACACACACACACACACAGACACACACACACACACACACACACACGTTACACGCACGCTGTTATTAATGTTTCTCATGACACAACGATAAGTTTACGTTCATAATTTACACACTTCAAACGGGGTTTACTTTCTGGTACACATACTTGTGCATTACTGCTTTCGCTGGATATCTCAACTAACGGACCGTGTGATGCCATGGTTTATGTTTTCAGGCCGCCCTGGTAATTTTGTCCGTATCGGACGTGGCTACGAAAACAACCCTGAGGACCTGGGCTATGACATGGACAACACGGACTACGGCGCGGACAAGCGAGCCTCCAGATTCGTCCGCATCGGCAAGGCCTCCAGGTGAGTTGTCGTTAGTTTAGGCAGTTGGGGGAGAGTAATTTAAGTGTTGCGCCCTTACTGAAAAACTATCAGATCAGGGGCATGTGAGACGGGGAAACCCCGTCTTTGTGTGAGAAAAAAACCCGGTAAAAGAAAAGGTACACACACAAAAAGTATGTGTGAGTGTGTTTGTGTGTGTGTGTCTGTGGGTGGGGGGGGGGTAAATATAAATGCAATCAGCTGGCTGCCGGTGGCAAGAGGAGACCTGGAGATGGCTATTGGGACCTAGCTGGGTCGTCTTCGGTCAGTGCTGAAAATGGTCATTTTGGGGGCTGTTGGGCCGATGGATCACAGGGGCTAAATTTATATTTTTGGTATTAGGTATATCTTGCATGCGTGTATTCGTGTTTTCCAAAGCCTGACACTTTCGCTGTGACTTTAGGATCTGTATCGTGCACATGCGCTAGGCAGTCGGCGAAACGTAAAAAAAATGAATTTAAAATCACCGCACACATTGGAATAGTAAGAGTAGAGAAAGGAGAAGAAAGGGTAGCAGCAGCAGCAGTAGTACAGACGATCCTGTCTTTAACGGCCGCCCTATGGACCGACCAACGCGGTCGTTATGGACAGGTGGTCGCTATGGAAAGGTGAATTATACAGAAGAACAGATCGTCTGGGATACGGCGGAGTACTCGTTGCGCGCAGATGGTCGCTTTCGAGAGGTGTGGTCGCAACGCAGGTTAGCCTGTTTTTGGAGAGGTTGAGGTGAATTCGGTATGAAGGGTTGCAAAAAGGCTCAACAATCCCAAAAATAAAGCCTTGAAAAAATAAGGCCTTATTTTCAAAATAAGGTCTTATTTCTTGAAAAATATTTATCTAAGACCTTATTTTGGGATTTTTGACCCTTTTTGGCAAAGGGTGCCTGGATCGGACCACACAGGAATTTCGTGGTTTTTTTTTAATCAGCATGTCAGTCAATGCCGTTCTTGACCTGAAACTCAGGAAATTGATGGGGTCGTGCCGGAATGATCGGTCAATTCACACACACACACACACACACACACACACACACACACACACACACACACACACACACACACGCGCGCACACACACAGACAAACACACACACACACGCGCTCACACACACACACGCGCGCACACGAATCACTAACAACATGCAAAGCAGTAGGAAGCTAAAAACTAAATTGCCAACCGCAAGAACAGTTCTATCGATTGCAACGTGAAAACAATGGCTTTAGCGCCGTTTTAATCCATTTTTACCCAGATTCATGCACGCACTTTTGTCATTTAAATCCAGTTTTTCAATTCTACAATCATTTACATTTCAACGGCACCCATCTATCAAAAGCTCGGGCATTAACTGAAAAGCAATCGAGTAACCTTCGCAGCGGTAAGTTTGTGGGACAAATATTTGAAAGTAATCACACGCCGTGACTCTAGCGAGATGACACCAAAATGCACTAACTGTAAAATCGACAAGTCTGGCAGCGGAACGAAATTCAGATGTGGATGGAGCAGTGAATGCAGGGACGGGGCGGTGTGAGAGCACAACGGGAAAAGGAACAGGTGTAAAGACGGAAAAAAAGCACTATCTGCAAATCCATCCACTAACGTTCGTGGCGGTCAGTTTGAGAGATAAATATTTGAACGCAATCCCGTACCGTGACTTTCGCGAGATGTCACCAGCGTGTATTCTTCGGATACAATCCCAGCACCCGGTAACTCCCGGCGATGGAGAAACCCGTGAGTGTTACAGAAAACGCTGCAAAATCGACATGGAATCGTTTGCGTGGGATTTTTGCAGACAACATCGAGAATAAAGTCTTTTCCTTTGACTTTTACCATGTTGCTGGGGGGAGGGGTATGTGTGTGTGGGTGTGTGTGTGGGTGGGAGGGGGGTGGGATGGGTGGTGGTGGTCGTGGTGGCGTTCGTCAGACAAGACAAAATGATGTCATGTTTGTCTCGGTTTTGCACTTACAAGTACGTACGTGGGCTGCTCTGAAAGTTGTACAGACTGGCCCCCAGTAACTTCCTGCAATAGTGACGGCTGTTGCAGAAACCGCTCAGAAATCGACATGGCGTCATATGCCTGGGAGTTGTTTGATGACGGCTGATGCCAGCATTATTTGCTTGAAGTGATGGATGCAGAAGGCTGGCAACCCTATCACAAAGCGGGCAAGGCCTTATCACGTGATGGGAGGCTTGGGAGACATGCACATAGTGCTGTTACACTGTCAGTTCCTCCCTGTATCGGGGCTGGGGGAGGGGAGAGGAGGGCAGAGAGAAGCCAGGGAAGGAGGGTGGGGAGGGGAGGGCAGGGCATATGAGAGAAAGGGCAAAAACAAGGGAAACAGGGAAGGGACGAGGGGTCCCAAAGTAGGTTTTAATGATCGCGGATGGATCACCTGGCTTCTGGTTATTGACTGCTAGTGACGATATAAACAAGAAACACTGCGCTTGTGAATTTTTGTTTTATCATTGCATCTTGCTAAAAGTCCCATTTATTAATGGTACAGTCCTGCGGTTAATACAATTTGGCTTAAAAGTATGATCTAAGATCAGCCAGGATTTAACATGGCAAAAGATCATCCTTTCACTCGGACAATTGTTTTTGATGAAGTAATTTTTCAAATTGCAACTAGTGCCGTTAAGAAATTAATTTATGAAATCCCCCCCTGCACAGAAAGATACACTTAAGACTATTGAAGGTTAGTATTTGTCCAAACGGAGGGACGGTCTTATTCCATGTACAACCTGGCCAGATCTGAGATGGTCAAATCGCCAACACGGTTTTAACATAGAGGGGGAATCGAGACGAGGGTCGTGGTGTATGTGTGTGCGTCTGTCTGTCTGTGCGTGTGTGTGTGTAGAGCGATTCAGAGTAAACTACTGGACCGATCTTTATGAAATTTTACATGAGAGTTCCTGGGTATGATATCCCCAGATGTTTTTTTCTTTTTTTCGATAAATGTCTTTTATGACGTCATATCCGGCTTTTTGTAAATGTTGAGGCGGCACTGTCACACCTTCATTTTTCAATCAAATTGATTGAAATTTTGGCCAAGCAATCTTCGACGAAGGCCGGACTTCGGTATTGCATTTCAGCATGGAGGCTTACAAATTAATTTATGACTTTGGTCATTAAAAATCTGAAAATTGTATTAAAATTATTTGTTTTATAAAACGATCCAAAATTACTTTTATTTTACTCTTTATCATGTTCTGATTCCCAAAACATATAAATATGTTATATTCGGATTAAAAACAAGCTCTAAAAATTAAAAATATAAAAATTATGATCAAAAATAAGTTTCAGAAATCGATTTAAAAACAATTTCATCTTATTCCTTGTCGGTTCCTGATTCCAAAAACATATAGATATGATATGTTTGGATTAAAAACACGCTCAGAAAGTTAAAACGAAGAGAGGTACAGAAAAGCGTGCTATGCAGCTAGCACAGCGAAACCACTACCGCGCTGAACAGGCTCGTCAGTTTCACTCCGTTATGCACAAGCGGCGGACTACGGTCATTGTGAAAAAATACATTGCGTTCAGTTTCATTCTGTGAGTTCCACAGCTTGACTAAATGTAGTAATTTCGCCTTACGCGACTTGTTGATTCTTCATTTACCATTAGTTTTTGACTGTTATGTATCTCGTTTGTCCTCTTTAAAGACTGATAGTTCTTGTGAATGTTTCGTTTTGTTTATCATCAAACGTTCCATAAACGTAGCCTCTCTTGTTTTATTCTTGATATTGGAGCGTAACGTAGCAGTCTATTTGTTCTCGATTTTTGATGGTCGTTCACAACTTACTCTTTCTCTCTTCCAGATTCGTGCGCATCGGCAAATCCGACCAACAGGACCCAGAGAGCTTCAACAAGCGCCAGTCTTCTTTCGTCCGTATCGGCAAGAGCGACCCCTACAGTAGCCTGGAGAACGAAGACCTCAACAAACGCGCATCCTCCTTCGTTCGTATCGGCAGAATCCCCTCTTCCGCTTTCGTCCGCATCGGCCGGGACCCTAGCGACAATTCCGGTGAGGCGGAAGACTTCGGAACCTTCGACAGGATCGCTCGCATGGGCCAGTCCTCTTTCGTCAGAATTGGCAAGCGAGAGGCAGATCCGGAAAGGATGGATTTGGCGCATGCGCAGAGAGCTCTAGACCAGTGAGAAACCTGGCCTAAGCGGTAGCGAGGAGTCTGTTCCGCTATTAGCTGCTGTACTGCACTGTGCCGTCCGAGTGATATTCTTAGGTACGTTTGATTTCCAACTGTTCGAGGGGTCTCATAAACAAAGAAGCGCTGTTGTTTTATTGATAAATTAAAGACCAACAAATTCAGAAAAAAAGTACGATGGGAATTTATTCTTTAAAGTAATAATTTGTTTCTTCTTCTGTATTCCCGTCTATAAAAGTAAAAATAAAAAAAATGTCTGAAAAATACTTTCTTCCATTGTTTCTTCCAACAAATCAGAAACATGGACGGCCACTTTTGTCTTCTGTAACTTCGTCAATAAAAGCAGAAACATTAATGGTCAAAGTATAAACGCGGTTTTCCTTCATTTCCAAACTCTGTTGGATAACCAGTCACCATTGTCCAATCATTGCTTCTTTTCCACAGTTGGAGAGAATCTGTAACATAAAAGGACAGTTGATATATATATATATGTTCAGTAGGATTTCTATGAAGATGAAACGGAATATTTAAAAGGGAACCAACATCGCTAACACACACACACACACACACAAACACAAACACACACACACACACACACACACACACACACACACACACACACACACACACACAAGTTTAAAAAAATAAAAAAAACCAATACCACTCACAACCAAAGGTTAACTCACTTTCGAACACGGACATATATTTATTAAACATATTTTTAGTTGACGTTAACATTTTAAAACAGAGACGCAATAATTCATGTTAGAAAGGCTAGACATACAACTTTATAGTCTGTTTCTGTGTTCACGTTACAATCACTATTTATCAGACTGGATGAATGGTCATCGGAAGGAAGAATCTGTGTGATTTTTTTTCACCAAGACATTATGAATTTGTAAGTAAGATTAATATCACCCCTGTAAAGAAAAGGAAATGTGATTAAACAATGTGATGGTTCGTATTTTAGTGTGTGTGTGTGTGTGTGTGTGTGTGTGTGTGTGTGTGTGTGTGTGTGTGTGTGTGTGTGTGTGTGTGTGTGTGTGTGTGTTTGCGTGTGTGTGTGTGTGTGTGTGTTTGTGTGTGTGTGTGTGTGTGTGTGTGTGTGTGTGTGTGTGTGTGTGTGTGTGTGTGCGCCAGTTGGTCTCAGAAGCTGATCGTATATGGATCGCTCCCTGTATGTCTCTGTCTCTGTCACACCCTCTATGTGTCTGCCTCTCTCTCACTCCCGCTGTCTCTCTCCTTGTATCTATCTCACTCTCTCTGTCGATCACTTGTGTCTCTCTCTGTCAAACAGTCTCTGTCTCTCTCTATCTCTCCTACACTCCCTCTCCTTCTCTCCTCCTCTTTCCTTCTCTCCCTCTCTATCCCCCTTCCACCCCACATCTTATCCGAAGATATTTGAACAGCAAATGCGTGTGCTGGCCGATGTGAATGCGTGATGTATTGTGTAAATAAATTCCATCTCACACGGCATAAATAAATCCCTGCGCCTTGAATATGTGCGCGATATAAATTGCATAAAAAAAATTATAAAAAAAAATCCTTGCGCTTAGAACTGTACCCACGGAATACGCGCGATATAAGCCTCATATTGATTGATTGATTGATTGTGCTTATGTATTAAGCTCTTGAGAAAACTCTCTGAGCATGCATTCACACACCCACACAATACTATCAGTTGTACACACTATAATGACCCTTAAAACACGTTAATAGATATAAACTCTGATGTCTTGTGGAATCCTGAACCCATAATGAGCACATACTTACTATGGTTTAACCTAATTGCAGCTTTTACTATGTTTTGGCAAAGCAAAAACCTACGTTGCAAGAAAAGGCTTCTTGGCCATTTCTGGTACCAGTGCTTGTCCCGAAATAATTGAAATGATGAATTACAGTAGGAAAGTGTCTTTTAAAGTAAACAAAAATTAATAATTCGAAAAGACACAGAAATCATGTTTAAAGATCACCGAAACTAACCTTCCCGAATCAACACACTTGCACACACGCCTTCATGTTGGAGTCGTTACAGCTTTTGACATTAATAGATGGCTTTTAAACCAGTTCACGTTAAGTTTACTTGGCTCACACTGATCGTTTCACAATATTTGGCACAACGCGTTATTGAAGGGGTCATACGCAATCAGCATAAGTGCTGTTGACGTTCTCAGAAACTACCCTTTTCATATCCGGTTCTTTAAATACACATAAACGAACGGGAAACATCTGCATACCCTGAGGCAGTTTGTTAACTAACCTACATTACACTGCAAGGCACAGTCCGTCCCATGACATCAGTCTGCTGTTTGTCGACCATCTCAGATCTGCCCAGGCATGGGACAAGAACATCTCTCCACTTTGACACATACTCAACATCAGCATTCTGACTGTTTCATTTGCAAAGTGGAAGTGTTTTGATGAATTGATTTCACGGATTGTCACTAGTATCCATTAATAAAAACTAATTGCGAAAACAAACCCCACTCTGCACAAAACGCACCCAGACCGTTGCTTTTTGGTATGTGTCCAAGTGGAGAACAAAACCCCAAAATAAGATCAATCGGGACTCACTCGGGAGTTCTTAGGTAAAAACTGCAAATGATACATGTGTTTTCTGCAATTAGGCGTGACATCGAGTAGTAATGGTAATGTTATCTTGGAGTCCTGTTTCGGACAAAACCACTGCAACTTATGGGTGCTTTTGGTTATACTTGTTTCAGTTTGGGTTGGGCCGATTTGATTCTGGTCCTTCCCATGTATGACTCCCTATCTGTCTTTCCGTCCGTGCGTCTATCAGCTTGTCCGTCCGTCCGTCCGTCTCTCTGTCTGTCCATCCATTGTCCCTCGGACTATCTGTCCGTCTTTTCATTGTTCATCGGTCTGTTTGTCCGTTTGTCGATCTCTTTATCCGTCCGCCTACCTGTCTATTTATCCATCGTTTTGTCCTGTGTTATGTCTGTCCGTCCATCCATTGTCCTTTGGTTTATTTGTCCATCCGTTCGTGCCTTGGGCTGTCTGATTGTTCACCCCTCCCCCTGTCTCTCTACTTTTCCATCCATTTGTCCATCGACCTGTCTGTTTGTTCATCCACTCGCCTGTCTGCAAGCCTACATGTCTGTATGTCCTTGAAAGATCGATACCTCTAATTCCAATCTACAACAACTTTCATGTTTGTTCATTCGCTCTCCTATCTGTAAACCTACATGTCTGTATGTCCTTAAATGATCGATACCTCTAATTCCAATCTACAATACTTACTTTCATGTTTGTTCATTCGCTCGCCTACATGTAAGCCTACATGTCTGAATACATGTCCTCAAGAGATCGATACCTCTAATTCCAATCTACAAAATTACTTTCATTCGGGAATCGACGCATCAGTACTCGTGAAGAAAGCCAGACACGACAGAGTAGCGCCAGCCCCCTTCCACGCTCCTCCAAGTTTCAGCAACAAGCGAGATGTATGATCATGAAGGAGATGTCAAATTTCTTGGTCCATTCATCATCGGGGCAGCGAGACACCGTCTGGACAAGAAGACACTACACTATAATCAGGGTGTGTTACTAATAGACAACACTCTACACTAAACAGCCACTGATACTAATCCAATATCCCCCCCTTCAGGAGTATACGGTGCGGTATGGGGGCTGTAAACCTCTCGTGTTAGTGGATAATTGGCTCAAGTGAGCGATGCTGGTCATACCCGCCTGTACCCATGAAAATATTATAGAAGTGAAAGGGTCAGATGTAAATGCGAACTGGAGGCGACAGAGCTAGAAATATAATGTTCGTTGAGAACCCAATCCCGTGTAAAGGGTTGTGCACACCAAGAAAATGATGATTGCAAGGTTTAAATGTTAAAGATTCTAACCTTCACGTGAAGACAGTTTGTCCCACTGTCTCAGATCTTGCCAGTCGTTTACGTTGGACAACATCATTCCTAAACTTGGCCAAATACCAAAAATCAACACCCTCACTGCTTGCTGTGGTGAGTTGGAAGTTTTCGATGAAACAGTTTCTTAAAAAACAATTGATATGGGTCTTTTACTAAATAATTAATCCAATAAAATGTATATAAAAGAAACAAAAAGACATTCACACTGTACACAAAGAGCACCCAGGCTGTTCACTTTTGGTTGTAGACATGCAGGCGTGTTGGTGTCCAAGTGACAGGGTGCTCTTATTCCATGTAACACCGCGGACCGAGCTTAGCTGATGTTCAAGATGGCTTTACATGTGGGGAAGCTGCAAGTGCAAACTGGAAATATTATCTCCGTTGAAAAGACATTCCTTCCTGTGTAAACGATCGTGTAATCCGTACATATCTTTCACAAGCTTTTATATGGAATAAGATTATCCTTCCGTTTTGACACATGCCACATTAAAAATCTGGCTAAATCTTGTGCCGAGTAGAGTTTCCTTTCCGGCTGAAGTTTTTTTGAAAAAGGCACTCATGTCAATCTTTGAAATGAATTCTGCAGCGACATCACAATCCTGCTCTGAACAGAAATCAGCCATACGGCATTGCAGATCTTCCGTAGGTGTCCAAGTGTAAAGATCATTTTATCCTATGCAAAAGCCAGAATGAATCCGTATCCAGGGTGATTCATAAGATGGTTTAATACAAGCGTTGACTGATCATGCCGTTGTCAGCACGCCGCCAGAATCCGTGCGTAAGGTGCGTGAGTCACTTCGCCACACACCGCCATAATAGTAGCGTTGGAAGTGGAAAATACCACGCTGGGGATTTTCCATACGAAAACCCACGTGATAGGTTCAGAGGTCGGCTGCATTTTAAACTCACAGTTCTTCCCGTGTAAAACATTCGGCTGGCAATCTCAGATCTGGGGAGGCTTTTTCATGGGATAAGATCATCCATCCATTTGGACACATACCAAAATTGAACAACCTGGATGTTTTCTGCGCAGAGTTAGAGTTGTGTGTGTTTTTACATTTAGTCAAGTTTTGACTAAATGTTTTAACGTAGAGGGGGGAATCGAGACGAGGGTCGTGGAGTGCGTGTGTGTGTGTGTGTGTGTGTGTGTGTGTGTGTGTGTGTGTGTATGTGTTAGGGAGGCCCACAGAGAAAATCCAAAATGGCGGCCACAGCCGTGATTTTTTTTTACTTTTCTATGAAGATTTAAAAGGCTAAATAAATATTTTGAAAACGTCAAACAACTTGCAAGGGTTTCTCCAGTTGTTGTTATTTTGAATGATTGTTGGTATGTGAACGTGCTGTTTTTGGTTCATGAGTAAAACAAGTCCCGAACTTGCCCCAAAACGCTATCTCCCGCTTCGGACTTAGCCGCAAACGCGGTGTACAGGGAAAAAGCTATTTGACGTCGCGGCAAGCGAAACACTCGAAATCGTCACCCAAGTTCCAAGAGCGCGCGAAGAAAAACTATTTAAAGTATAATACTGAAATTTAGTGTGGCATAAGATCAACCCTTTGTTATGATGTATGTGAAAGAGCGACTTATCAACATTTTATTAACGTCTTGAAAAAGGGTGGGTTCTGAACACAGTGTTTTACTTTTTACACAGATGTTTCTGGAAATCGCCCATTCCTGTCAATAATGTTAAAAGGCCAATCTACCAGGACAATGTCTTATCTAAACACATTTTTTGGAGACATGTAGAGCACGTATGCCAATGCACGAAACTTCCGCTTTCCGCTACCATACGTAACTTCCAACATCCAATATTTTTTGTTCTGAGGAACTTCCCGATGCGATGTTCGGATAATTGGCCACTTCGGATAATCGGCCATAATTCAGTCAGTCCCAAAAGTGGCCGATTAACCGGAGTCGACTGTATATATATATATACATACATACATACACACATACATACATACACACATACATACATACATACTTACACAAAAACACCCATAGACATGCACATTCACTTTTAATCAGAATCACACAGACAGACACACAGACGAACAGACACACACATATACACACACATACACACACGCACACACACACACACACACACACACACACACACACACACACACACACACACACACACACACACCTGTTGCTTCTGTGGCTGCAATATATATGGCTTCCAAGCCAAGCGTGTGTCTTGGGTTACTCCAAAAAAAAGGTGTCATTTCAACCTGCGGAACCGCTTCGTTCTTCATTTTCAGTGAGAACTTGTGTAACTGTTTTTATATGGTGCCGATCGATCGAATTACCTGATGTTTTTGTTACATCTCTTTGTTTGTGTGGCTAATGATCTGCAATGTTTTTATATGGTGCTGATCGATCGAATTTTTTGTTGCATCTCGGTTTTGTGTGACTGATGATCTTACATTATTATATGGCGCTGAAGTACTGTATAATTTAGTAATATCTCGATGTCATTTAGACTATGATCTGCACTGGGTTTTGTAGCACGGAATTACCTGATCTGTAGGTACATCTCATTGAATGTGTAATGTCTGTTTAACGATGGCTTTAATACACAAAGTCACCTGGTGTTCTTCTTTGATCGCGATGTGTTTGCATAATTCATTTCGGTGCTACAATTTCCGTCTGTTCTGTTTCATCTTCATGCTTGTGTGTTTATTGATGGTATTATTATAATGCTGAATTAATTTCCCGACGATTTTTGACATTTAAACTGTGACTGATGACTTGAAATGACTTTTATGGCGCTGAGTTGTTTGATGTTCTTAATTGGTTCTCATAACTAATGATCTGACTTGGGTTTCTTTTTGGCGCTAAATACCTGATGTTATATTCAAATGTTTCTTTGTTCTGTTATGCAATTGTATTTGTTACATTTCATTGATTAGACAATTTCTGTGTTGCTATGACAGTTTTTTTGGAAAATCTGTTGTTTGTGTCATTATTGCATTGCAGGGGATTTTGTCATGCTGTATACCTGACCTTAATTGCACCACAACAAGGATAACAGATATTGTGTGTGTGTTGGTGAATGTGTGTGTGTGTGTGTGTGTGTGTGTGTGTGTGTGTGTGTGTGTGTGTGTGTGTGTGTGTGAGAGAGAGAGAGAGAGAGAGAGAGAGAGAGAGATTCACATAAAAACAATAAGGATACATACATACATACATACATACATACACACATACATACCTGCATACATGGATATATACACACTTACATACACATAATTTGCTATATAATCGCGGATATACAGGTTAAGGAAGAAACGCACACATTTTCAGTCAGGCAGATTAAAATATAACGCATAACTGCAAACTTGTGCTGTAGTTAGTGTTTTCTTGTTTGGAAGTAACATTATTATCATTCAATGTGTGGAAATATGCTAAAATGTGAGGTTACAAATGTTTATAAAGATTGACATTGCGGAACATTAATACATTTTATAGTTTTTATTTTAAATTTATTATTTTTGAAAATATTGATTTTCAAGCTTAAGTTGTAAAGTTTTGATTATACAGCATCAAAAGTATGACAGCTAGATTGTACACAAAGAGATCTTCAATTTGATATATCGTATGACATCTTTACCTGTAAAACCACTGAAGATTTGCTTGTTCGCGTTTCTTAAATTTCGTGTGATGACGTCAATATAGCCTAAAATTGCAATCGGCTATAAAACCCTTTTTATTGCATTTATTGGTTCAACTGTGATACATTTGTGGTTGCTGCAATCTGTTTTATAAAATAAAACCGAAAAGGTCATTTCTTTTTGCTTTTTTTAATTTGTCGCCCTGTACATAACTTCCCAATTGTGAAAAAATCGCATATTTACCTGACTTTACAGTCCAATACCTCCAAATGTATAATTCTAACAGGCTTCAAACTTTGCACAGCAATTCTATAAGTACTTTTACATTTCAAACCTGAACTATAAGAACATTGCTTAATTTTGAAGCTGTTTACAGCACTCTAAAAATGGCCTTCTGTGGTCTGTTCACGCTTACTGTCAGTGGGCCTCCCTCATATGTGTGTGTGTGTGTGTGTAGAGCGATGCAGAGAAAACTACTGGACCGATCTTCATGAAAGTTGACATGAGAGATCCTGAGTATGGTATCTCCAGATATTTTTTTTCTCATTTTGTTGATAAATGTCTTTGATGACGTCATATCAGGCTTTTCGTGAAAGTTGAGGCGGCACTGTCACGCTCTCATTTTTCAACCAAAATTTGTTGAAATTTTGGTCAAGTAATCTTCGACGAAGCCCGGACTTTGGTATTGCATTTCAGCTTGGAGGCTCAAAAATTAATTAATGAGTTTGCTCATTAAAGTTGTCATTAAAATCGATTTTTCGCAAACAGATTTAAAATTGATTGCATCGTATTCTTCATCATATTTTGAATCTAAAAATATATACATTTGTCATGTTTACTCTTAAAATGTGATCACAATTAACGAAAATAGTTTAATTAGTCTTACGATAAAAATTTAAGAAATCGATCCAAAAATAATTTCATCTTATTCTTTATCATTTCCTGACTCCTAAAACATATAGATATGATAGGTTGTATTCAAAACAAGCTCCGAAAGTTAACAAGAATACAGAAAAGCGCGCTTTCCTGCTTAGCACAATACGCTACCGCGCTATTCTGGCGTGTTAATTTCACTGCGTTTTGCACGTGGAAGGTGAGCGATTTCCTTCTCGCGGGGATTGACGAAGCTGTACTGTCTTGGTGAAAAACTACAGTGCGTTCAGTTTTATTCCGTGAGTTCGACAGCTTGACTAAATGTAGTAATTTCGCCTTACGCGACTTGTTGTTCTTTATTGTTGTTGTTTTTGTGGGATTTTTGTGTGTGTGTGTGGTTTTTTTTTGGGGGGGAGGGGGGAGGTGATGAATTGATTTCTTTAGAAAAAAAACCACTAGGGAGGGTCAATGTGTGAAATTAATTCATCGTAAAATTAGCAATCTGCACAGGAAGCAGTCAGGAGGTTGATTAATTATTGGTATATATCCAAGCGGAGGGATTGTCTCATCTCACATAATGACGGGCCATATCTGAGAAAATAAAATGAAAAAAACCCGTTATGACGGAAAGCGCTATAAACGAGTGGAAGGGGTATAGCAGCTGCTGATGTGAATGCAGACTGGGAACGGAAGAGCCAGAAATGTCCTTCTCGTGGTAATGACCTCCTGGGTGTTTGCGTGACGAGTTAATTTGTCTGTGGAAGGACAGAAATTGCAGTAGGAGGAGTTGTCCGTCGTTCTAGACATTACAGGAGAACCCCACTGTTAAGACATCCAAAAATCTCAGAAAATCATGTCTTAAAAAGGACGGAGCCTTCAAATGGAGGTACATTTGCAGACGTTATGAACAGAATACTTTTTCTAATATAGTGGAGTCTGAAAAAGAGGAGGTTTTAAAACAGGGGTCTTAAAGAGAGGTTCCATTGTACTTATGAAGTGTTTGGCCGTGCACCTCCATATAAAGCCGTTAACCACATACGACTCATCAGGACGAGTCATTGCTGGGTAGAGTATACATTCATCGCTGCACACATTTAATGACGCTGTCGAGATGCCATTAAATCCATCCACAGTTAACCACCAGATGAAGATGCGGGGTACATTCAAATCACTAATACCAACATCATAAGTAACTTGTTTATTGTCCAAGGATGACAAAGTGATACATCAGCAGGAGCTTATAAAAATAGATTACCTTAAGTACTCCCCCTCCCCTCTCCCATCCATACACAGGTCGCATCACCGTCTCAGATCTTACCAGGCTTTTACATGTGCTAAGACAACAATGATCCTTCCACTAAGGCGCTTGCCAAAACTCAACTGTTAAACCTAGGTACTCTTTGAGTAGAGTGAGGATTTGTTGATTAATTAAATTAATAAGTAGCCACTAGTTTCTTTCACGAAATTCATTGACCAAGAAATTCCCAATTTGCATATAAAGCACCTAGTCTGTTCATTTTTGGTATGTGACCAAGTAGAAAGGTGGTCTTCTCCCATGTACAAGCCTGGCCAGATCTGAGATAGTGGGACAAACTGCTTTCAAGAGGAGTGTGCCTTTAAAGATGCAGTGCAGGTGTCACAGCAACGATTTGTATTTTCTGTCGCAGATTACAATATGTGACCCTCCACCACGGAATGAGTCGCATGTCACCTTTGCATGATTTTCATATTTTTACATTTTCATAAAGAGTTTTTTATGCTCTATCCAGTGGTGAAACCCGTTTTAGAAAAGAGCGAAAACTGTTTGAGTTATAAGCCTGTGACTAAGGTGACCCTCACGCTGTTACCAGACACTCCCCGGACTTATATTAAGCCTAGCGCAGAACCGCGCGAGGTGACATGCGACTCATTTCGTGGTGGAGGGTCACATATAAACAGTCAAAAGCTGTGTAAAACTATCTCACATAATTATGACTACACGTACAATTAGTATTGCCAGCCAAACGAAACTTCATGCGGTTTGCCAGTTCGAACACAGTTCCCCAGGTTCCTGTTTTATTTGTGTGTGTGTGTAATCCTTTTTTAATTGTCATATTTGTGGTAATCAGATATATAGTATTTTACAAGTGTGACCTATAATGGTGCTCTTATACTGTTAACCTTACTCTAAGACTGTATCTTAATATTTAGAGTCAAATGGCATCCGCGCGCGGGCGTGTGTGTGTGTGTGATAACTATGATATGATATGCTTTATCTGTGACTCTGATGAGATGTCATATAATTTGGTGGTTACTTTGCTGGTTTTTCAGTGTTGTCAGGATTCGATCCCAATTCTTATTCTGGAAATATCTAGATTTCATTTGGAGTTTTATGTTTCTTTACCAGCAGTGGCACACATATGCAATTCACCTACTAAAAAGAGTACTTCATGTGAAGTGGACACGATGTGAACGCGGTACAATGTAGTGTGTGTGTGTGTGTGTGTGTGTGTGTGTGTGTGTGTGTGTGTGTGTGTGTGCGTGCGTGCGTGCGTGCGTGCGTGCGTGTGTGCGTGCGTGCGTGCGTGCGTTCGTGGGTGCGTGCGTGCGGGCTTGCAAAAAGTTTGCAGTTCTTGACTCCTTACATGAAAGTCAATAAAACGTATGGTATTTTTTCAAACGGAGAGCTGCCTGAGGCATCTCTGAAAGCCTATAGGGACTCGTTGCACCTGGACATGACAGGTTCAGTATCTCTAAGGTAAAGAATAAAACAAGTCGCGTAAGGCGAAAATACAACATTTAGTCAAGCTCAGTCGAACTCACAGAATGAAACTGAACGCACTGGATTTTTTTCCGCAAGACCTTATACTCGTAGCATCATCTGTCCACCGCTTGTTCTGAGCGTGTTTGTAATCCAAACATATCATATCTATATGTTTTTGGAATCAGGAACCGACAGGGAATAAGATGAAATTGTTTTTAAATCGATTTCGGAAAATTAATTCTAATTATAATTTTTATATTTTTAATTTTCAAAGCTTGTTTTTAATCCGAAAATAACATATTTATATGTTTTTGGAATCAGCAAATAATGACAAAAAAGATGAAATTGTTTTTGGATCGTTTAAAAAAAATTATTTTAATTACAATTATCAGATTTTTAATGACCAAAATTATCAATTAATTTTTAAGCCTCTAAGCTGAAATGCAATACCGAAGTCCGGCCTTCATCGAAGATTGCTTGGCCAAAATTTCAATCAATTTTATTAAAAAATGAGGGTGTGACAGTGCCGCCTCAACTTTTACAAAAAGCCGGATATGACGTCATCAAAGACATTTATCGAAAAAAATGAAGACAAATGTCTGGGGATATCATGCCCAGGAACTCTCATGTAAAAATTTGATAAAGATCGGTCCAGTAGTTTACTCTGAATCGCTCTACACACACACACATACACACATACACACATACACCACGACCCTCGTTTCGATTCCCCCTCTATGTTAAAATATTTAGTCAAAACTTGACTAAATGTAACAAGAAAGGTAAGTTGTTGGAACGTCGTTATTGACAAAATTACGTTCCAGTCACGAATATATCGACCCAACGGTCTTTTAAGTGAACAGACAAACAAATATCACACACAACTTATCTTCATGAAATTCAGTATTCGCCCACTCGTCAGGAAGCCGAGCGAATGAATTAATTTAAGAATAATAATAATACATTTGCATCTAAGGTAAAGGTCACCAGAAAATCTCTCCGAAAAAGCCTTTCAGAAAGTATTTGATCCTTTAGAAACTATCTGTTAACAAATCGCAAACCTTGTGGGTTCTGGGCGTAGAAATCAATCCACCCACGGTCTCTTTCTCTGCCTGAATCATTCCCAAGTCACTACTTCACAATGACTATGATCATTAATAATTCACTATGTTTCAACACAAATAGCTAGCGTCCTGAAAATAAGGTTGAAATAGTTCTGAGGATGTAGTGCGCAAATGTGAACAGGCAAAGTTGAACTTAGTTATTGTTCACAACTTGCTATTGCGTCGTCTGCTACCAGTCCTTTCTTTGTTTACCGTTTCGGCTAGTAGGTTAGCTCCCCTGATTCACCAAGACTGACCTCTTTAGAGGCTGACCTAATTACCCAGTCTTATAGACTCTATCGATATTCCAAGCTCTCGTAATCTCTCGCAAACTTCAGAGCATAGCAAAGCATGCGGTACAGCGATCTCGTGCGAGCTGCACAAGCCAAGGTTCGAAGTTCTCGCGATGTTCAAAGCATAACAAATAGCGTGTCTCGCGAGAGCTGCTCAGATACCGAAAAGGTATATTGGTCCAGCGAGCGATGCATAGCTGACTTTTGAATCGGTGTAGGGATTTTAAGATGACCATTTGCAACGTAATCTTGTAGACTCTTTGTGTAGGCAAATTGCATTTTGAATTAGGGAATTGTTTAAAAGGTATGCTGTAGGCAAGTTTTTCTAAGCAACTTATTGAGTAAGTTGAATTTTCAGCGTGTGGTCAGCGCACTACTTTTATTGCCCTATCATCTTAGCTGCAGTCAGTCCGGTACTGCTCTAGAACTGTCCATTTACGCACTGTGCCATCTTGAACCAGTGACCACATTTTTTATCTTCTGGCTGCGTTTCATCAGTTTGATCTGATTCCCGGACCGGTATGTCTCTATTGTTGTATCTTTATTGTTGTGGAAAGTTGCTTTGTGTATGCGATGATTGTTATGTTCCTTATTTTGGTTTAGGATCCTTATTTTGAAGAATTAAGATTTCTTCACAAACACTTGTTTGATTCAGTCTTGTGATCAGTGCGCGGGTCTGATCAGTGCCAGAATCTTTTATTTCTCTTTCGAGTCTAACTCATTTTGTTTAAATCAACTCTAACTGTTGATGTTGATCATGGGGTATTTTCCTGTAACTTTTGGAAGGGACGTTGCTGTTATCAGTCTTTGTAGAACTTTGATTGTTTCTAGAATTAGTCCGATTCAAAGTGACCGCTCTCAAAGCATGGGTTTCCAAACTAGGTCAAACCCGTCAGTCAGTCGCTGAAGCTCACGCTGGAGATCTATTTTTAGCTATAGATATGGAGTCTCCTCCCATATAAGGAAGTTTTACATCACTTCCGGTATTCAAGGGTAAACAAGGGAACTAAACCCCTTCTTCTCGGACTTGGACCCGTTTTGTTTGAAACTTCAGTTTGGGTTTTCTTTTGTAATTATAATTGTTTTTATCCGCTTTCTGTTTAGTGTTACAGCTGATTCTTGTCGGTTACTTTAGGGAATTTCCGGCACTGATTTAGAACGTTTACTTAGATTTGTGTGGATTGTTTTGACTTAATTTATTGAGGCATTGTTTTTGAAAACAAATTATAATATGTTGTATATAATGTATATAATTGTGTAACTATTTTTGATGCTTTTTGATAAAACTATGTTTATTGATTATATCTTTCTGTCAGGTTAGATTCTTTTTCTAAATTCTTTTACTTAGTTTATTTTTGTGTGGATTAGTGACCTCAGGTCTTTGGATTTTCAGCATGTAAGCTGATGCCTACCGGTACCAGCTGATGATGTGAGGCGACCCATGACCGCCTGTTTATTGGTTTATTTTCTGCTCTGAGGTTTGTTTACCTGCAAATTCGCAACATTACGGTTACTTTGTCTTGTTAATCTGTCAGCTTAGTTTTGTTGATTGTGGAAGGACAGTTGTGCCTGTGTTATTATAATATGTCTGTAAATGCTTAATTGTGTGTGTGTGTGTGTAATTACAAACCTAAATCACATAATTATTATGAGTTCAGACGGACGTCTGATTGAAAGTGATGATTTCATAAGAGAAGTTAAGCACCGGATTGGGCGGAAGGTGTGTCAAATGGGATTGTTTGTCGAGGTTAACAATATTAGACGGATGTTCATGAGAGGTTTTCTTTCTGTGTGATCTCTCTGTATATAGTTATGACTATTTCTTTTTGGATGATTGCGATTCATCACATGTTGATGTTTCTGCAACTATTTGTGTGTTCACTGTCTTTATGACAGTCATGACAACTACTTTTCTATTGATTTGTATACTTTGATCTGGTACATTTCCTTATGTTGTTTTATACTGGCATGTTCCAGGTGTGAGGTGTGAGGTGATGAATAAACCCATACACACTCTATGCTGATGTTTGAGTTTTCCTTCCCCTTGTTACACAAAGTTAACACTAAATTCTGCATTGACCTTTGACACTCAATTGCCGACCATATCGTCAAAAGAAAAGGGATGCATCGTGTGGCCAAGCATTGTTTAACATATAAGACGCTCTGGAAACCACATACTGGTATGCAAATGAATTAAAGTGTGAAATAGATATGCATGCCTGCCCTGGCTACGAAATACGCACGCAAATGCGAACCTTATGAAAATTAAATTTCCAGATAGAAAAAAGTAAAGAAAGAGAGAGAGAGAGAGAGAGAGAGAGAGAGAGAGAGAGAGAGAGAGAGAGAGAGAGAGAGAGAGAGACAGACAGAGAGAGGGGGGGGGGGAGAGAGAGAGAGAGAGAGAGTGAGAGA
>NC_090251.1:27985468-27987968 GCF_037325665.1 Littorina saxatilis
ATTAGCCAGACCATTCCCATCATCACCGCCCTCCCCCCCCCCCCCCCACGCCACACGCACGCACGCACGCTCACACACACTCTCTCTCTCTCTCTCTCTCTCTCTCTCTCTCTCTCTCTCTCTCTCTCTCCTCTCTCTCTCTCTCTCTCTCTCTCTCTGTGTTCACACATCATGAACATCAACTTAAGGTGGTGTCACACACGAAAGTTTGACAAGGGCGTTGAAGGCGTTGACCTTTCAAACTGACACAGTTATAACCAATTACATTGATATGCTACAAATGTGACACGACTGCAAACACTGACTGCCTATTTAGTGAGACATTACCAGAGCTGAGTAAACATGAGGCAATGTAATGATTGAAGATTGGATTTCCCTTCTTTGAGCCATGTGACGTTAGAGTCCGACAAAAACTCTTGTCATCATTGTCACGACTTTTAATTCGTAACCAGCTGGGTAACAAAAAACAATGTTCATATGTGACAAATAGAGGTAATGAATGGGTTTGAGCTTCAGGGGAAACGTAGATTGTCAAAGTAAAAGCCAATAAAGCTGTTTGTTTTTATGTGGAACTATCGCGGCTTTTGATGCCTTTTTCCGAGGACATGGACTGTAAACAATCACTTAAAGACCCAATAAATGTTGAAAATTACCGCGACGACTCATGGTCAATTTGCACCTAAGCTGTGCAATTGCACATTGCGCAACGAAAAGTTGTAAAACACTTAATTTAAAAGAAAATGTACATGCTAAAAAGTGACTGACCTCGCAATAATGATGAAAGCTCTGTAAATGTTAAGACTCGAAGAAAAGCGACGCAAAGTTTACATTGACGTCACATACAAATATGACGTGATCGCTTGAACTTCTGACGTGTTTTGGGGCCCTAAACTGCATTCCAAAAGTTGGGCTCCCCTGTCGGTGATTGTGCGCACTTTTGCACCACCAAAACGATGACAAAAACTATGTCTGGTGGCTTGTTGCCAGACGAGCATTATTTTGTTGGTCCTCTAAGATCATAGCGCCTTCAGTTACATCTTTATCAACATCGGCCTTGCGGCCTCGGTCAACAAAGATGAAACAGAAGACGATATGCTCCCCCTCGGACCAATACAAAAAAAGCTTGTCTGAGGACAAGCCACCAACCATCTTATATATATATATATATATATATATATAATGTTTAGGCGGCTAGCCGAGACTACAAAAGAGTGTATGTTCGTGTGCGTTCAATCGTAAAAACATAAAGGAATTCTAACTAAAATCAATCGACTCGTAAATGTTATCGGTCGAGGTGAACACTGACTGTCGAGATCCTGTGTCAAATATCATATTTTGGTCAAAAATACGAACGGTTATAACCAAACCTGAGTAACTCAGCAAAAGAAAGTATGACTGTGAGGACACGTAGGCCTACCTTTCCTCCCATGTTAAACAAGAAGAGCAAACGCTCGATCGAGTCACTTTCGCAGTTCTGAATATTATATGAGGCATCAGATGGACAGGAAGAAATTGCTATTCACAACACAATGAGTCACGTTCACATAAAATTTGAGCCCGGTCACTTTTATAGTTTCCGAGAAAAGCCCAACGTTAAGTTGTGTGTTGCCGAACAGAAAAGGCTAGTTATCTCCCTTGTTTTTCTGATAACGTTCGTAAAAGGCTACAGATGTAAATACTTTGATGTAAAGAATAATCCTACAAAGTTTCAATCACATCCGATGAACTTTGTCAAAGATATAAAATGTCTAATTTTTCCTTTGACGCTGACCTGTGACCTTGAAAAAGGTCAAAGGTCAACGAAACCATCGTTAAAGTGTAGAGGTCATTGGAGGTCACGACTAAACAAAATATGAGCCCGATCGCTTTGATAGTTTCCGAGAAAAGTCCAACGTTAAGGTGGTGTCTACGGACGGCCGGCCGGCCGGCCGGACGGCCGGCCGGCCGGACAGACTAACACTGACCGATTACATAGAGTCACTTTTTCTCAAGTGACTCAAAAAACCATCTTGTAAACCGTCACCGATCTCTCCAGGCATGGTATAAAAGCATCCCGTGGACACATGGCAGAAATCATCAGACTGCCTGCTTCCTGTGCAGAATAAGATTTTTATTTTTTTATTTTGTAATGCGTCTCGCATACTAAGAAGGATAATTAGGTAAGAACACAAAAATCAGTTAAATAGAAGAACAAAATCTCATTCTGCATAGAAAGCGGAATGGTAAAAATATATATATGATATATAAATTCATGATTATTTGCATGCGTCCAAGAGTACGGACGCTCCCATTGCACGTAAAAGTCTGGATTGATCTTTGCTGATTTATAAGATGGTTTACAGGGGAAGGACCCATTCTGATAAGCATCGCTCCACGGCTATTGCCAGTTGTCTCTCAGACCGGATGCTACAGTCCTACGCGAATCTATCAAAATAAAAATACAGAGTTATCTCCCATAGGTTTTTCGCGAGCACTGATCAAAATTTGAGATCAGTGTTCG
>NC_090251.1:27992968-28050204 GCF_037325665.1 Littorina saxatilis
AGAGAGAGAGAGAGAGAGAGAGAGAGAGAGAGAGACAGACAGACAGACAGACAGACAGACTGACAGACAGACTGACAGACAGACAGACAGAGACAGATAGACAGACAGAAAACAGACAGACAGAGACAGACAAACACATGGACAAACAGTCAGACAGACAGAGAGTGTCAAGGAGATAGATAGGGTCACGATCCTTTCATAAAAGCAATATCTTGGGGACTGAAGAAGCCAGAGGCTGTGTCCGCCAAGAGAGCACTTATCCGTTCAGTGACCGCCGCCACACCCACACCAAAGACACGCAAACAAACATCCAGCATTTATCCTGTCTCCTCCGGTTCCCAAATAGCCAAGAACCAACACTACCTATCTCCAAAATCTCCCGACGAAAACATTGTCTTTTAATCTCATACAAGTTTAATGACAGAGAAGATAAAATCGCAACACAAACTCAACTCCGATCACGCTCTCCAGAAGGAGATACTGCTTTCGGCGCAAGTTGTTTAACTTCCTCTCACTATGAGGACTGGCAACTTCAAATCCGGACTAAAAATCCATATCACACAGTGCGGCCAAGCTCTGGTGTATAGCTAAACTGCATTTTATTTTAAACATAGGACAGTAAGAGAAATTATTTTTGCCGAAATCCAGTGGATTGATGTTACTGTGGTAGTTCAGGGTGTCCCCCTCCCCCTCCCCTCAAATAAAATGTCGCCCAGTGGACTCAACTGATCGTCTGCACATAAAGGAAGGCATCTATACAGGCACACTCCTTCTCGTGACAACTGTTCGACTCAACGTCTCAATTCTGATCAGGCGTTTCTGTTAGATAAGAAAAAACCTTCTCATGAACAAATACCAACAACTCAACCTCCCGACGTGACAGTTTCCTGTGCAGAGAGTGAGAATATTTCGATGAATCAATTTCACAGGTTGCTGCTTATGCCCGTTGAGAAATATTATCACTAGATTCCCACTCTCCACATGAATCACGCAGGCTGTTGAATTCTGGTATGTGTTCAAGTGAAGGGATAGTCTTTATCTCATGTAAAAGCCTGGCCAGAGCTGAGATCTTGTGTCCTGGCGTTTACACGGGAGGGACTGAGCCCTTACCCTGGCCAGTAAGAGGGCCCCAGAGTGCGGGTCCATTTCAAAGCTATCACAGTTGGCGTTGCCATCATTTTGGTGTCCCAAGCGAGTGTTGGAAAACCAACTAACTCTGATATGCATGCTCAGGGTCACAGGCGAAAGGCACGTACTGTATGGTCTTGCGTGGGGGATGATTTCCGAGTCTTAATTATCTACCTTGCAAACATCCACATTGTAGAATGTTGTAAGGCTTAAGAGACCACGATTACGTTGAAGAATAGGTTCCAAAATTCACTGAAACTGTTGCAGAATATCAAACGGAGAAAACGTTGTTAAAACTGAAGTGAATTCCCAATGAAAAGCGATGCTTTGGACTGTTGACTATTGAGAAAAAAAAATCGGTGCATTCTGTTTCTTTCTTATTTTCATGTTGAAGGGACATAATTGCATGGCAAACCGCAGAACTCTACCTCACAGTTCCCACCCCATCCCACCACCCACACCACCCTCCCCCGCCCCCACGCCCCCATCCCACCTCAGACTAATCCCAAATCATGTGCCTGTGGCCAGGGCGTACTAAAGAGCCATCTGATCAAGGTCTCGCGCGGAGTGACGAGATTCTCGCGATAAAACACCCACCGACGGGTTACATGACGCCGTCATTGATTGGTGATTGTCTCCTGGGCGGAACACGACACGCTGAACGTTTCGTACAAATCCGGAAACAATAAACAGTGTACTGCGGTTTGTACATCATACGAGTTCTATCTCTTTAAAGGTCAAGAGTTCAAAACAATAGGAAGGTTGTTTGTATGGACAGTCGCGTTTCATTTAAACAAGAACAAGAACAAGAACAAAAACAACAACAACAACAACAAAAACAACAACAACAACAACAACAACAACAACAACAACAACAGCAGCAACAACAATAACAACAACATCAATAACAATAGCAGCAACAACAATAACAACAACATCAACATTAATAACAACTTTCTTTATTTATTTATTTGGTCTTTAACGTCGTTTTCAACCGTTCAAGGTTATATCGCGACGGAGGGAAGGGGGGAGATGGGATAGATACACTTGTCAATTGTTTCTTGTTCACAAAAGCACTAATAAAAAATTTGCTCCAGGGGCTTGCAACGTAGTACAATATATTACCTTACTGGGAGAATGCAAGTTTCCAGTACAAAGGACTTAGCATTTCTTACATACTGCTTGACTAAAATCTTTACAAACATTGACTATATTCTATACAAGAAACACTTAACAAGGGTAAAAGGAGAAACAAGGAGAATCCGTTAGTCGCCTCTTACGACATGCTGGGGAGCATCGGGTAAATTCTTTCTCGTCCCAACCAATATGGGACTCCCCCTAACCCGCGGGGGGCATTAATAACAATAACAACAACAACAAATCACACATTACAAGGGGACTTTTGTGGAATAGTTCCAGGTTTATTACACATGGTTTGATTAAATAAAGACCAAGGCTTACTTATCATGTCTTCACTCAAAGGATCATGCTAGCATGAGTCTTTCAGGGTTTTTTTATGCGTTTGACGCTTATGCCTCTGTTCCTTTTTAAAAAGATTTATATACAGCATGCACTGTCAAATTATGTTTTTTCAGTAACGTCAACTCTAAGATTTGAATAAAGTCGCAGGTGTTGAATTAGAAACTCGAGCATATTCTGTTCAAAACAAGTCTTCTTAGCCAAGAAGTCGACAAGTCTCTCTCTCTCTCTCTCTCTCTCTCTCTCTCTCTCTCTCTCTCTCTCTCTCTCTCTCTCTCTCTCATCTCTCTCTCTATCTCTCTCTCTCTCTTTCTTTCTTTCTCTCTCTCTCTCTTTCTTTCTCTCTCTCTCTTTCTCTCTCTCTCTCTCTCTCTCTCTCTCTCTAACACACAAACACACACACACACACACACACACACACACACACACACACACACACACACACACACGAACACGTATACGTAGAGCAGCAGAAATGTCAAAAAATGTTATTGGGGCGCATTAATCTTCCTCGACAAGTGTGAATGATTCAGTGGGTGCCGTTTTGAATATCTTGATTTTGTGAGACGATCTGTTTGACTCCAATACACGCGTAGAATTGATTTCCTGTGTACTCATATAGTGTCAAATCTGGAGTGATGTTTGTGGGGGTCAGAGGGAATAACAGAGAAAAACAGAGAGAGTGTTTCGTGCTCGGGCTAGCTCAGGATGAATTAAGAGAGAGAGAAAAATAAGGAGAGAGAGAGAGAGGGAGAAACTGACGGACAGACAGACAGACAGACAGACAGGCAGACAGAAATAGAAAGAGACAGAGATAGAATCAGGAGATAGAAATAGAGGGTGAGACAGACGGGCACAAAGTAAAACGTTTACCCTGAGACGGACAGACAATGCGACAAATACAGAGGCATCAGACAGACACGCAGACAAACACATCGAAGCAGACACAGACAGCATGCTGAAAGAGGATTAAACAGCGAATAAGAGGGGTGTGAATTCTTTGTGCACGAACATTCCATATTTACATAACCTCCCCTTGGCCAAAGAGAAGTGCCCTCACAGACCCTCCAGTCGAGCACTGACCCCGGACAAGTGGGTCTCACCCTTGCTAATACCATTTCTGTAATTTGATCGTCTTCTTCAATCAATATTCCAGCCTACGACCCTACGCCTCTTTCACTGTTTTCCAGTCAATAGTACGCTTCTATTTAGAGAAATTAGAAGATAACAAAACCAATTTAAGTGATTCTACCACAACAAAGACTTTGAGATGGAAGTGTGATGGAACAACAAAATGTCAAAACGAAACAACAGTGGGGAATGATGAGTTTTAACTTGATGATGATGATGACGAGGACGACGACGACGACGACGATGATGATGATGATGATGATGATGATGTTTTCCTTAGAGGAACCAGCTCAAATGTCATTGGTGGAGTACACCGCTTAGTACTCCTCTTAAAAGCATTATTAACCGCAGTTTTCTTCCCCTCTGTTGGGGGCGAAATGCAATCAACGGCACTGGCAAGTTTATAATCTGATCAAAAACATATCCCAACCTCCCTTGAAATATCAACATGGGGATGTCTACAGATCGGCCAAACGAAGCGTCGCTAATCGTGTTCAAAGTGTACCCAACTTGGCAGCCAATTTGTTCACATGAGTGGAAGAATTCTCCCTGGGAATTGGCGCTGCCAGATTTCAAAGCCATTTAGCGCCAGGCTGCACTGAAACTGTCGTCTGCACCAACGGCTGTAAGCGCAATTACTCATCGCTGTGTCTCTCCCGGGAGAATACCGCAGAAACTATTAAGTGCCAGAGTGGTTTAGAATAGATTCGAAGGATTCTCTAATCGGATTTGTTGAGCTTAATTTTAAAGGAGTAAGATGTGTACCATGTATTAACTGATACTGTCGCGTTGTATTTCAAAGTCATGCAAAAGATAGTGTTGCTCACTTGCACGCTGGACCGTTATCGTACACTTCAGTCGAGGTCCCTCGAGGCGGATAAGGGGGTAGATATAATAATAGGAAAAGTGAAGGAAGAGATAAAACCCCAATTCTGCTCAGAAAAAATGTCTTAACTCGAAAACGTCTGTGTCTTTACAACGAATAAAGAATTAAGTTATCTTGCAGTGACAGGGTTGAAAAACAGAAAAATAATCTACACCACAGTAACTCACAACTCGCATGATTTTGGGTCATGAACTTCCTCTTCCTCCTCTCTCGACTCACTATTCCATTTCACACACACACACACACACACACACACACACACACACACACACACACACGCGCGCGCACGCACGCACACACACACACACGCACGCACGCACGCACGCACGCACACACACACACACACACACACACACACACACACACACACACACACACACACACACTAACAATTACATTTTTATAATAATTTCAGCTTTGGGCCTGAAGCAATCTACGTAAACGCCAACGCTTCCTAAGCGCGGCCAAGAAGACATCTGTATTAGACGATCTTTTCTCAGGTAAAACTTAAAACTCGCACGAGCTGAGAGAATCGTGTCCATTAGTCGTGGTTTTACATGGAAAAGAAGCAATTTTCTGCTTGCAATATAGAGAAAAAGAACACAAACCTAAAAGGAAAGACCTGACTGTTTTATGTGCATGTTGAGACATTTTCGTCGAATTAAAAATATCCAAAACGCAATTTTTAAAAATAAAAGTTTTCTGGCGAATTTGATCTAAAGAAATCGAAGGGACAATGTAGACACCTGCAATGGTGTGCTCGAAAATGCCTTTGTAACTATACTTACTGATAAACACCTCAAGAGACTGGGGCTCCGTGACACAGCCCAATGTGAGTGGGGCTCAGAGGAGCAACCCCCTGAGCACATTCTACAGGCCTGCCCACACCTGGAGACAGCACGCCAGCACTACTGGCCACAAGACACCAGCCTGGGCACCAAGCTCTGGTGACCCGCTGCCGAACTGCTGAAGACTGCGGACTTCATGGCACCCACTGACCTGAAGATATGACGGCCATACATATCGAACGCAGAAGAAGAAGAAGATATACACTTACTGATCAAACAAAAAAGAGCTAGGAAACTGCTTGCTTCCTAAGACATATTCTCACTCATCTTCTCCCTATGCCAGTGTTGTACTCATTCTATCGCTCAGTCGGTAATGTGTACCACAATACCGGCGGCATTGGATACAATCTGATTTTCCACATATTTTTTTTTTCAACAGTTTTTTTATTCAGGCAAACACAGATTTACAATGACAAAAGCATTGATACTTATACTGATAGTAAATTGCAGCAGTAACAGAGTTAAACACATATGACAAGCTACATGGCAGTTGGTATTGTTATACAGTATGTTCAAAGCATACATATCCCGAAATCAGAAATGCATTAACGGCTATTGTAATAGCAAATCACAAAATCACCAGTCGTCATCAAACTGTTATAAGCTGTTGGTACGGGTTCCATTTTTTAATAAACTGAATTTGCTTCATGAGGATATTGTGAGCATATTTATCAATTTTGTTGGTACTGCAAAGTAAAGAAAAGGAAACATAAAAAACAAAAACACAAAAAAATGGCGATGACGTTACCTCTCATTGCTTCTTTGCGTGAGCATAATACTTTTTTTTCGCCAATGTTATAAACGAGCTCATCCGATGTGACACCGCACACAAGCAAAAAAATCAAGATTGCAAATGTGCGACATTGATGGATTCGATTATAATTTCGATTGTCTGAGAGGTAAAGGTTAGAAAGAGAGCGAGAGACAGAAAGAGAGAGAGAGAGAGATTGATTGATTGATTGATTGAATTTTATTTTTCGAGGGTAACAGAATAAGCAATGTATACATGCTTTTTTCATCCGGCACTCACTCATTGAGGGTAACTCGATTAATAAAACAATAAGAAATAGAAGTTAAGTTAACTGCAATACAATTTACATAATTAACATGTCAAACAATTAAAAAGACTTTTCAATATGCATTATGAATATCAATCAATGATGAAATATTATCAAAGATGTATTTACTTAGGAGAAACATCATGTAGAGTTCTTTGAATGTGTGTGAGAGAGAGAGAGAGAGAGAGAGAGAGAGAGAGACCCACAGAGACAGAGACAGAGAGACAGACAGATAGACAGACAGCCAGACACGTGTGCACACACATACACACACACACACACACACACACACACACACACACACACACACACACAGAGAGAAAGACGGAATACAAGTATGTTTGTGCATCAGTCAGCAGTGCTTACGTTCAAGGAAGATCCAATCTTCCTCATGTATGTGTGTTCGTGTCTATTTTAATTCGCATGTCTTCTCTCCCGATCAGCTGACAGCGAGTGTGCGGTTTTTGTTTTAATGCCGGAAGTAGTGACATGGAACGGAGCCGGAAATGGAGAGCTGTTTGAGTGAAGGGCGGAAAATAGAGGTTGTGACCCAAGCAGTCTACCATACTTCCCATTGTTTAGCCGCCAGGCAGATAGAACAGTATCAGAGACTGTTGACTGTACATACAACGACAAGCTGCTTTTTGTACATTAGTATTTAGAGTATGATAGTCTTTATACGCATGGCTCGATCTGCAAGGTAACACGCAGTGACAGAAAAAAGGTGTAACGCGATTGATCTGATGTTAGTTTTTTGTCGTCATGTCAAAGTCGTGGTGGGAGAGAGAGAGAGAGAGAGAGAGAGAGAGAGAGAGAGAGAGAGAGAGAGAGAGAGAGAGAGAGAGAGAGAGAGAGAGAGAGAGAGAGAGAGAGAGAGAAAGAGAGAGAGAGAAAGAGAGCGAGAGACAGAGAGAGACACACAGAGAGAGAGAGTGACAGAGAAATAGAGAGAGAGAGAGAGACAGAGGGAGAGAGAGAGAGAGCGAGCGAGAGAGAGAGAGAGAGAGAGAGAGAGAGCGAGAGACAGGGACTGGGGCAGAGAGAGACAGACAAATATTTAAAGAGAGAGGCAGAGAGACAGAGAGAGACAGAGACAGAGAGACAGAGAGAGAGACAGAGACAGAGAGAGACAGAGAGACAGAGAGACAGAGAGAGACAGAGAGAGAGAGAGAGAGAGAGAGAGAGAGAGAGAGAGTAGGGTGGAAGGGAAACAAAGATCTAAGCTGAACATTGTCTTTGCTCATTAACATAGGAGAGCCGACGACAAACAAGATTTAAAGCCTCAACGTGCACACTCTTGCGGTTACTGTCCAGTGGTTTTCTTCATTAGTCTAATTTAATTAACTCGCACACGTACCCTTGCTTCCTGCGACACACCTTGTGCAAAATAAAAAGAAAACAGAAGAAAGAAAAAAGGGGGGGGGGGCGTTTTCTATATTTAGCGGTTTCTGCCCAGTAGTCTTGTTCATTAGGTCTAATCTAATTAACACTCGCATTGGCCTTGCTTCCTCGGGACGTCTTCTGTTCAAACCATTGATGCGAGAGATATGTAGAATCTGTGCATTTCAAGAAGGACTTTGATCTTTTTGGATTAGCATACATGTACTAATTTCTAAACCGCAGAGATAATTATGTCTATGGTAAGTCTTGTGTTGAATTCAGAAATACGAGGAAAAAAAGTCGCGTGAAGCGATATTGAAACATTTAGTAAATTTGTTGGCCTGAAACTAAAAGTTTAACACTGAAAACCCGGAACCTCTCATCACCGAGACTAACTTGGCTTGTCGAAACTCAGAAACCGAGACGGGTCAAACTGATCTCCGCAACGCATGCCAACATGGGACCCATGTTCTTTAATTTTGAGCACATTTTCAGAGTAAACATGACAGTTATATAATTTTGGATTCAGGAAATGATAAAGAATACAATGCAATCATTTTTGAATCTGTAATAACAATTTCAATTTCAATTAGAATTTTTAGAATTTCAATGAACAAATTAATTAATTAAATTTAAGCCCCAAAGATGAAATGCCATCCCATGACTGAGTCCAAATCTGTCTTGCCAAAATTGTAATAATTTTGATTGAAATATGAGGTCTCTACAGTGCTGTGTCAACTTCTTTATAAAGTCGGATTTGACGTCAACAAAGACATTTTTTTTTTAAATAAAGGAACAAAACCGGGTGGGGATATTATCTGGAAGAGTTGAAATGCAAAGTTTCATGAATACCTGTTCAGTAGTTTTCTGGGAGTCGCTCTGCACACACACACACACACACACACACACACACACACACACACACACACACACACACAAACACACACACACACAAACACACACTCATACACACACACACACACACACACGCACGCACACACACACACGCACACAAATACACACACACACACACACACACACACACACACACACACACACACGCGCGCGCGCTCACTCACACACCATCATTCTCGTCCCGATTCCCAGTCTCTCTTAATACATTTAGTCAAAACCTGACTATAGGTAAAAAGATCAAAAGTACAAATAATGTTTTTGTTCGTGTGTGTTTGCTTCTGCTATGGAAATAGCACTGTAGACAAGTTCACGGTTCTTTGTGCAGTGAAGCTCTTATTAGCGTGAAAAGTGATTTTAATTTCAAGAAATGTAACATGAATAGCAGAAGACAAAACAGGAAGAACATCTGTTTTGACCATTAGATAGAGTGCTGTGATATGAGATGGTGTGATATGCTTTTGTCTCTCTTTATGTAACAAATATCCTCACTGGTGTCAGTTTTGGGCAAAAACAGAAATATGCTACAACCCACCCATCTCCTCAAGCAATCCAGCACCCCCTCCCCCATACCCTCCCCCAATCCTCCCATTACAGAAGTATTGCCGGTCTAACTTTTAAATGAAGTGTCAAGAGAAACCAGGTAAAATCCACAGAAAAATACCTGAAAAATAGCAAATGTAATGAAAGACACTTTTCGTTTACCCGTTGCCAGCATAATGCATGTTATAATATCCGGTTTGTTCAAAGGTAATGCAGATTGCAGACAGAATTAATCGATCCTACACCTTCATCAACATTTGACGTTGATAGCGTGCTAGTGAAATTATCAGAATATGTAACTCATTTAATATAGATGAGAGACTAAAAGAGAGTGTATTTCGTTGAAACAGAATCTAAATGGTTTTTTCTTGTGATGATCGACCGCTTTTGTAAAAAAAAATCTTTCTTGATTCTTGGGAAAAATCCTAATGCACTGTCATTTCTTAATGATACCTGTCATCCATAATTAAAGTTCAATCAGAAACTTTCATGTCTCTAGATGGCAGTGATGTATAACATTTCTTCTTCTTCTTCAGCGTTCCAGAATTTTCTGGTTACGTGTGAGCTCGTTTTCCCATTTGGGTTCCCCAAACTATACTCTGAGAGCATAGTCAGCTTCACTCCGCTTTGAGTTGACATGCTGGGTATTTTCGTGTTTCCATAACACACCGAACTCCGACAGGGATTACAGGATCTTTTCCGTGCGCACTTGGTCTTGTGCTTGCGTGTACACACGAAGAGGTAAGTCATTAGCAGGTCTGCACATAAGTTGACCTGGGAGATCAAAACAATCTCCACTCTTAACCCACCAGGCGGCAGCGACCGGGATTCGAACTCACGACCTCCCGATTAGGAGGCCGACGTCTTACCACCACGCCACTGCGCCCGTCAAGTATAACATTTAAAGGCGTGAAAACAGTTCGGCTCACCATCTCAGATCTGGCCAGGCTTTTTACATGGGATAAGTCCATCCCTCCACTTGGCCACATACCAAAAATCAACACCATGACTGCTTGCTGTGGTGAGCAGAAATTTGGTGATGAATTTATTTCTTAAAAAGGCATTGGTGTCGTGTTTTTTTTTAAATTAACTCATACAGACCCCAAATTTGTTAATATGACATAATTGTATTGTTTTACTGATGAAAAAAACACGCAAAACAAAATAAATTGGTAAAAACATTCCAATGTGCACAGAAATCACCCAAGGCTGTTGATTTTTGGTATTTGACCAAGTGGAGGCGTCATATCTGAGACAGTGAGCACAACTGTTTTGACGAGAAGCAGTATGCCTGTGACTGTGTCCAAACGATACTGCTACCCCTCTCCACAACCGCTCAATGACAGGGGGGGGGGGGGGGTGGCAGAAAGCTCTGGGCCCCGTGAAGGCACATTTGGACAAACTCCCTGCTTTAAATGCCAGCTGTAAAAAAGACGCTTCCTGAAGATTCCTGCCGTCTTAATACTGAAACGTCGATACAGGACGCGCACAGTCGTCTCAGCAGTTTGGAGAGGGTAGGGCGGGAGCTGGGGTATGGGTTGGGGGGGGGGGGGGGAGGGAGTCGAGGGAGAAGAGAGAGTGAGAAGTGGGGATTGGGGGTAATTGATCAGATCAGCAATAAAACACGCAGCTAGCACCTTGGATTTGCTCGGGCGGAATTCGAAAAGCAGAAGTGAGAAGCAAATCTTGAACGAGCTGCTCCACGTTTAAGTCTGGTCAGAATGATGGCCGACGGCACCTTTTTTTCTTTCTTTTTTTTTTTGGCTGGATGTGAGTGTTGTAGATTTGATGCACATGTGTGCCATGCGGTACGCACGCACGCGCGCGCACACACACACACACACGCGCGCGCACACGCACGCACGCATACACACACACACACACACACACACACACACACACACATACACACAAATCGTCGTATGCGAATCAAATGAGCATCCAAGGCAGCGGACATCCACAGGCAAAACGATGGCGTCACTACCAATTTTTCTGAACGGGAAATTTTCAGCAGCTTTCTTCTGCTCTGCTCTGTTACTTTTCGTCAAAAAAACAAAGAAAGAAAGAAACAAGTCGCGTAAGGCGAAATTACTACATTTAGTCAAGCTGTGGAACTCACAGAATGAAACTGAACGCACTGCATTTTTTTACAATGACCGTGGTTCGCCGCTCGTGCAAAACGCAGTGAAACTGACGAGCCTGTTTAGCGCGGTGGTGGTTTCGATGTGCTGCATAGCACGCTTTTCTGTACCTCCCTTCGTTTAACTTTCTGAGCGTGTTTTCAATCCAAACATATCATATCTATATGTTTTTGGAATCAGGAACCAACAAGGAATAAGATGAAATTGTTTTTAAATCGATTTCGGAAATTTAATTTTGATCATAATTTTTATATTTTTACTTTACAGAGCTTGTGTTTAATCCGAATATAATATATTTATATGTTTTTGGAATCAGACAATGATGAAAAATAAGATGTACGTAATTTTGGATCATTTTATAAAAAAAAAATGTAATTACAATTTTCAGATTTTTAATGATCAAAGTCATCAATTAATTTTTTAACCACCAAGCTGAAATGCAATACCAAAGTCCGGCCTTCGTCGAACATTGCTTTACAAAAATTTCAATCAATTTGATTGAAAAAAGAGGGTGTGACAGTGCCGCCTCAACTTTTATAAAAAGCCGGATATGATGTCATCAAAGACAATTATCGAAAAAAAGAAAAATATATCTGGGGATATCATACCCAGAAACTCTCATGTCAAATTTCATAAAGATCGGTCCAGTAGTTTACTCTGAATCGCTCTACACACACACACACACAGACACACACACACACACACACACACACGCACACACACAAACACACATACACACACACACGCGCACACACACACACACACACACACACGCGCGCGCACACACACACACATACACCACGACCCTCGTCTCGATTCCCCCTCTATGTTAAACCATTTAGTCAAAACTTGACTAAATGTAAAAAGAGAGAAAGAAGAACGAAAGAAAGAAAAAAGAATTAAAGAAACAAGCAAGCAAAACACACACACACACACACATACAGACACACACATACACACACATATAGACACACACACAACCACATATACACACACACACTCACACACACACACACACACACACACACACACACACACACACACACACACACACACATAAACACAAAAGAAAACAGGCAACTTCCACAGTTCTCATAATATCCTCAATAATTAACACATGCCCGCAAGAGAAACTGAATAATATTGACGTAAACTTCGAAGACAGTAGGTCCCATCCCCAGCCACATCCCTCTCTTTTAATACCTCAACAATCTTAGAAAATCAGGGTTTAAAAGTAAGGCATTGATATATCGGATGTAAATTTGCAGAATATTTTGAACAGAAAATGTGAGAAAGCAGGGTCTTAATAAACGGGGTATTATAAAATGGTGTTCGGGATTTTGAGTAAGGTGGTTTTATGGCGAAGGGGGTAGCTTGAAAGGGGAAGGGGAAGCTTAAAGGGGAAGGGGGAGGCTTCAAAGGGGAAGTATGCGGTGGCTTGAAAAGGGTTGAAAGATGAAGAGGGATCCGGGAGTCTTGAAATGGGGGGTGGGGGGGGGGGTGGGGGAAAGGGGTTCCATTTTACCAACCTTGTTAATCCAACCCTGTTTATATCACATTATGCCTACAGCTGTCTTCGGAAAAGTAAAGACACGTATAAAGAAACAAATGTGCCACAAAAACAAACATTCAAAAAGACAAACAAACATGCAGGCGCGATAAATATTGTTTCTGGAAACTAAAATGTCTGATAGAACAGATATATTCCGATATGGAGAAAGCTGACCCGCCCCATCCCAAATCCCCTTACCCCACTCAACCCTGTGAGAGCAAGTATAACAGAATGATGTACCCCTTTCAAAAAGGAGATGAAAAAAAAGAGGGTGTTAAATGTCTCGTCTGAACGTATTTCCAGTTGCAAGTACGATCTATTTTAGATAGGTGTAGCTTCACCGTTTGTCGTTTAAGAATCATTTTGTCATTGGCCTTGGAAGGACATGTCCCCTTCGTCTAGCTGTAATATGCACTTTTCTCTACACTGTTCTTGTCGGGTGAACTTCCAGATTGCGCGATACTTCTGCCGTGCATAATTTCCGAAGTGAGCAGTTTCACGTGAAAGTTCCCAATTTGCTGAGTTGCAACAAGATGAGCACTTCACCACACTCGGATCCATTAGCTGATAATGCTACGACGTATCTAAAGTTCCGCGGTGGAAAATGAGATTTTGGGGTGAATACTCCTTGCAAGGCAAGAGTGTACGGCTCAGATATATATATGTATGCCCGGTCACATGTCTACTGAGCGAACGCCTGCTAAAATAAACAAGTCGCGTAAGGCGAAAATACAACATTTAGTCAAGCTCAGTCGAACTAACAGAATGAAACTGAACGCACTGCATTTTTTCCGCAAGACAGTATACTCGTAGCATCATCTGTCCACCGCTTGTTCTGAGCGTGTTTTTAATCCAAAAATATCATATCTATATGTTTTTGGAATCAGGAACCGACAAGCAATAAGATGAAATTGTTTTTAAATCGATTTCGGAAATTTAATTTTAATCCTAATTTTTATAATTTTAATTTTCAAAGCTTGTTTTTAATCCAAATATAACATATTTATATGTTTTCGGAATCAGCAAATAATGACAAATAAAGTGAAATTGTTTTTGGATCGTTTTATAAACAAATAATTTTAATTACAATTTTCAGATTTTTAATGACCAAAATTATCAATTAATTTTCAAGCCTCTAAGCTGAAATGCAATACCAAAGTCCGGCCTTCGTCGAACAATGCTTGGACAAAATTTCAATCAATTTTATTAAAAAATGAGGGTGTGACAGTGCCGCCTCAACTTTTACAAAAAGCCGGATATGACGTCATCAAAGACATTTATCGAAAAAATGAAGAAAAAAATGTCTGGGGATATCATGCCCAGAAACTCTCATGTAAAATTTCATAAAGATCGGTCCAGTAGTTTACTCTGAATCGCTCTACACACACACACGCACACACAGACAGACACACAGACAGACACACACACACACACACACACACACACACACACACACGCACACACACACACACACACACACACACACACACACACACACACACACACACACATACACCTACGACCCTCGTTTCGATTCCCCCTCTATGTCAAAACATTTAGTCAAAACTTGACTAAATGTAAAAAGAATTCAAACGAACAGATTGGTTCATCTGTTTTTTATATTTAGTCAAGTTTTGACTAAATATTTTAACATCGAGGGGGAATCGAAACGAGGGTCGTGGTGTATGTGCGTGCGTGTGTGCGTGCGTGTGTGTGTGTGTGTGTGTGTGTGTGTAGAGCGATTCAGACTAAACTACTGGACCGATCTTTATGAAATTTGACATGAGAGTTCCTGGGTATGAAATACCCGAACGTTTTTTTCATTTTTTTGATAAATGTCTTTGATGACGTCATATCCGGCTTTTCGTGAAAGTTGAGGCGGCACTGTCACGCCCTCATTTTTCCACCAAATTGGTTGAAATTTTGGTCAAGTAATCTTCGACGAAGCCCGGGGTTCGGTATTGCATTTCAGCTTGGTGGCTTAAAAATTAATTAATGACTTTGGTCATTAAAAATCGGAAAATTGTAAAAAAAAATAAAAATTTATAAAACGATCCAAATTTACGTTTATCTTATTCTCCATCATTTGCTGATTCCAAAAACATATAAATATGTTATATTCGGATTAAAAACAAGCTCTGAAAATTAAATATATAAAAATTATTATCAAAATTAAATTGTCCAAATCAATTTAAAAACACTTTCATCTTATTCCTTGTCGGTTCCTGATTCCAAAAACATATAGATATGATATGTTTGGATTAAAAACACGCTCAGAAAGTTAAAACAAAGAGAGGTACAGAAAAGCGTGCTATCCTTCTTAGCGCAACTACTACCCCGCTCTTCTTGTCAATTTCACTGCCTTTGCCATGAGCGGTGGCCTGACGATGCTACGAGTAAAATGGCATTGCGTTCAGTTTCATTCTGTGAGTTCGACAGCTACTTGACTAAATATTGTATTTTCGCCTTACGCGACTTGTTGAATTTCTGCTTAAAAATAAACAAGTCGCGTAAGGCGAAAATACAACATTTAGTCAAGTAGCTGTCGAACTCACAGAATGAAACTGAACGCAATGCAACGCAGCAAGACCGTATACTCGTAGCATCGTCAGTCCACCGCGCACGGCAAAGGCAGTGAAATTGACAGGAAGAGCGGGGTAGTACTTGCGCTGAGAAGGATAGCACGCTTTTCTGTACCTCTCTTTGTTTTAACTTTCTGAGCGTGTTTTTAATCCAAACATATCATATCTATATGTTTTTGGAATCAGGAACCGACAAGGAATAAGATGAAAGTGTTTTTAAATTGATTTCAAAAATTTAATTTTGATAATAATTTTTATATATTTAATTTTCAGAGCTTGTTTTTAATCCGAATATAACATATATATATGTTTTTGGAATCAGCAAATGATGGAGAATAAGATGAACGTAAATTTGGATCGTTTTAGAAAAAAATATTTTTTTTTACAATTTTCAGATTTTTAATGACCAAAGTCATTAATTAATTTTTAAGCCACCAAGCTGAAATGCAATACCGAAGTCCGGGCTTCGTCGAAGACTACTTGACCAAAATTTCAACCAATTTGGTTAAAAAAAAAAAAGAGAGCGTGACAGTGCCGCCTCAACTTTCACGAAAAGCCGGATATGACGTCATCAAAGACATTTATCAAAAAAAGGAAAAAAACCTTCGGGGATATCATACCCAGGAACTCTCATGTCAAATTTCATAAAGATCGGTCCAGTAGTTTGGTCTGAATCGCTCTACACGCACGCACACACGCACACACGCACACACGCACACACACACATACACCACGACCCTCGTTTCGATTCCCCCTCGATGTTAAAACATTTAGTCAAAACTTGACTAAATGTAAAAATAAAGAATAAACAAGTCGCGTAAGGCGAAATTACTACATTTAGTCAAGCTGTGGAACTCACAGAATGAAACTGAACGCACTGCATTTTTTCACAATGACCGTAGTCCGTCGCTATTGCAAAAGGCAGTGAAAGTGACGAGCCTGTTTAGCGCGGTAGCGGTTGCACTGTGCTGCATAGCACGCTTTACTGTACCTCTCTTCGTTTTAACTTTCTGAGCGTGTTTTTAATCCAAACATATCATATCTATATGTTTTTGGAATCAGGAACCGACAAGGAATAAGATTAAATTGTTTTTAAAACGATTTTGGAATTTTAATTGTAATCATAATTTTTATATTTTTAATTTTCAGAGCTTGTTTTTAATCCAAATATAACTTATTTATATGTTTTTGGAATCAGAACATAATAAAGAATAAAATAAAAGTAAATTTGGATTATTTTATAAAACAAATGATTTTAATTACAATTTTCAGATTTTTAATGACAAAAGTCATTAATTAATTTTTAAGCCTCCATGCTGAAATGCAATACCGAAGTCCGGCCTTCGTCGAAGATTGCTTGGCCAAAATTTCAATCAATTTGATTGAAAAATGAAGGTGTGACAGTGCTGCCTCAACTTTTACAAAAAGCCGGATATGACGTCATCAAAGACATTTATCGAGAAAAAAGAAAAAACCTCTGGGGATATCATACCCAGGAACTCTCAAGTAAAATTTCATAAAGATCGGTCCAGTAGTTTACTCTGAATCGCTCTACACACACACACGCACAGACAGACACACAGACACACAGACACACACACACACACACACACACACACACACACACACACACACACACACCACGACCCTCGTCTCGATTCCCCCTCTATGTTAAAACATTTAGTCAAAACTTGACTAAATGTAAAAAAGCCCTGCACGAAGAACAGGATTATAGAATATTTTTCTCTCTTTGCCCTGAATGTGTTTTGCTCAACAGGTCCTCGCACAAGAGGCTCTAGTATCATATGCCTTCGCTCAGTACGATTTCGTAGGTCTATATGATTTGGCAAGTAGGAATTCGCTCTGCAGGCTTGACCCTATAACTTTTGACTTCCAAGCGTATTCCGTCAGAAATCCAACAACATAATTATAGACTGTTGCAATCATTGGCAGAACCTCGCTTGTGTCTTCTCGGTGATCTTTTTCTCAGCTAAGTTCATTGTCTGTATCATACATGTGTGTCTGTCTGTCCTGGGTCGAAGCGCAGTGGTTGTTACGTTTTGTATTGTCATAACATTAAACGTCGCAACAGTATTCCGTCAGTCCAGAACTGTGTTGATGTGTCCAGCTCAATTAGCCTACAACAAGCAGACAAAAAACGTCCAGTTGACAAGAATCCCGTCAGTCAGACGGTCAATCTAGATCAGGGCTGGGCACATCGTGTTTGTCTGACGCAGATACTACTAGACAGCCTGTCGCGTGCGCAATAGCTTTTCACGTTAAGTTTAGGACAGAAAGGAGTTTGTCGCAAAATCCCCAGTCGCAGTTAGTTGCATGATCCGCTCGCCGTGTCGCTCAAGAATGGGATAAGTGCGACGCATGCCCCGCCCGGCAGATATAGTTTCCGCAAGATACGTACAGTTGTAGCTCGTTTACGGAAACAAAACAGTGCTTTGCCTCATACCTCATCTATCAGAATTGTCTATGTTTTTTTATGTTCAGTGCGAAGCGTGTGTGATTCGAAACTTCCTTTAACAGTTAGATTAATAGCACGGAATTGGAACACAGATGTGCGACAGACTTGCTTCTAAACCTGCCTGTCTTAAAGGGCCTATTGTGATCGAAAAAGTAATTTGGAACTAAGCTCACGACAGCCTTACTACTACCACTAATGGGATCGAGTTTGACCTTTACTACCCATAATGGCCGAACCGAAATTGGCGACCCCACAATGAACGACTCTAAGGGATTCTTTTACATAATGGGCGATGTAAGTTTGCCAACTCGCTATCAAAAGGAGTTGGGTTGAAGATGGTAACGGGGAAAGACAGTTAAATGATGCAAATAAGTTCACAAGAAAACATGTTGCTTTGAGTGACATCAGAATATGACCAAAGCTAGTAATCGTTGAAAAACACATAGCCTGTTCTGTCTAGCATTCGCTGAGAGTTGGCCATTTATGAGATCGCTATTTGCGGAGAACGTCTGTTGCGGGAAAGAGTGATTGAATTTCAGGGCCGGACTACCGGGGGGGTTATGGGGGTTGCGCAACCCCCCCCCCCCCCCCCGAGCCTAAACATGTACCTTACTTATTTAATATTTTTTTTATTATTGCTTATTTTATGCCGTTTCATGCAAGGAGCGACCATTTTCCTATCTCATAATATGACCTACCCATCAGCTTCGCCCCCTGACCCCCACAACGAGGGGGGGGGTTCTAGGGTTTCCGGACCCCCCCCCCCCCCCAGCCAAAAAATAAAAATATTGAATGAGGTATGCATTTCTTTATTTTACATTGAGTTTCAATTTTTGGGGTATTAATCAGTGACAAAATCTGCTGCCTGAAACTGGTAATGATCATCCTCAGAATGCACCAGATTGCACCATTTTGCATCCTTTTTTTCAAAATTTTCCGGGGGGGCATGCCCCCGGACCCCCCTAGCAAGCTAGGCGCTTCGCGCCGTCGGCTCGGCGCTTTGCGCCTTCACACCCATATCTTCACAATATACTTTTGAAAAAAACCACCCATAAAATGAACTGATCCGCCCCTGCCGCCACACTGGCAACCCCCCCCCCCCCCCTCCTCTTCGCCTAGTCCGGCCCTGAATTTGACCCTTTTTTTGTCTTACTACTTGATAAAGCATGATATCCAATGCATTGCATAAAGACTTACTAACCTCAAGACAGTTTATCATAAAAACACATAAGCACAACATTATATATATAGCACACAAAAAATACATTTAGTTCATCCTTTTTTTTCGTAAATATTATGCGAAGATTTAAGAATACAATATCGCATACATTTAATTATCGTTCATCCTTTTTTCGTAAGTATTACACGAAGACTTCACAATACTATAATTATCGCATACATTTAATAATCGAAACACGTAGGCACTATTTCATTAAAAAAATCGGTAGTTCGATCAGCATTGCGTCGTAAGTATTAACACAAACAAATTAACGTGCCAAAGTTCTTGCATCCACCAGACAGGGTAATCCTTTTTGCTGTCATCTGAAGGTGGTCCTGTTTAACCTTTGTTCTCGCCATTTTCAGTGTCGTCTGGTACCGTAATCCAGGGGCAGACAAGCCAAACAGGGATTCACCGAATCGGGGGTCACGAGAAGCTGAATAGTCGCACGACACCTACTTAACGTTTGGAGTTTGGGTGGCGTATTGGGTAAGGCGAGTCTTCATGCAGCCATCTTGAGTAATTTTCAAGAAGAGTGTCACAAATAGACGATGTTCGGAAATAACTTTGTCGGGTTTTCATTGGTTGTGGAAGAATTGCTCACCATTGGAAATACTTGGGCAAACACATCCACGTGACACCTGCCGTTACATGTATTATATGTAAAATGTTGAATTTTAATGTCCAATGTTGTGTAAAGCGCCATGAGACTGTTATCTGGCAGTGAACAGCGCAAAAGAAGAATGTATTATTATTATCATTATTATCAGTATTATTATTATTATTATTAGTTAAGTTATTGAGACATCCCAGTGCACTAAGGGATTTATAGAGCAAATCGAGAAAATTCATTATTGAACGAAGCGCATAGCGCTGAGTTCAATAATTATTTTCGAGATTTGCTCTATAAATCCCTTAGTGCACTGGGATTGTTTCAATAACGATATTGTCAGTACCGCCAGAGAAAAAAGAAGATTCAAAACGCACATTTTGCAACGCGCATTTGGACAGGCGTAACTGTGTGGTCAGGTTTGTGTCACTGGATCTACTTTTGTGTGGGCTGTCTCAAGTGTGTCGTGCTTTCCTCACACGCAAACTCTTGTTTTAATTTCTGTTGGTAAATTCCAGTGTAGCGTTAAGCTAAAAAGTGATGACCTTTCATAGAGACCTCATTTAAACTCGGAGAAAGGACTGTGCTCTTAATTATTTGCGATTCGAAACCTTCATCGAGCTTCGACAGATTGACTGTGCAGAGTTTTGCCCCTTGCCAAGGTCGACGGAAAGAACATTTTCAAAATAAATGTGGCATGTTTCTCGTGTGGTATCTTCACTCATCGGGGAGTCTGGTACTAAATATGAACGGTAAGAATGCTCTGAACCCTACACGTATTATATCCCTGGGGTCGTTTTATCGTTCACATTTGCCCGACATGTTAATTTGCTGAGCGGGATTTATGTCGTCTGCTACTGCACTGAGTCTCATTTCAAAAACAACTTTGCTCGTCACGTTGCACTGAGTCTGCACGCATGAGGCAGGCTGGTAATCTATATATATATACGACTAGTGTCTGTGTGTCTGTGTGTCTGTGTGTCTGTCTGTGCGCGATGCACGGCCAAAGTTCTCGATGGATCTGCTTCAAATTTGGTGGGCTTATTCAGAGAGACCCCGGACACAACCTCATCGATGAGATATTTCAACACGTGCTCTCAGCGCGCAGCGCTGAACCGATTTTGGTTCCACCTTAGCTATTTTGGTTCCACCTCAGCTACCCGGGCCCCCATACCGACACACCATAGCCGCTACACCACATCACAACGCCAAAGTTCTCGGTGGATCTTTTTCAAATTTGGACACCGTATTCAGCTACACCCCGGACACAATATCATCGATGAGATATTTCAACACGTGCTCTCAGCGCGCAGCGCTGAACTGATTTGGGTTTTTGTGTTCATTTCACCATTATAAGTAACTCTTCCTTATCTTCTCCAGTGTTTGGCGTTTATCTCCCTTCCTTCGTGTGGCTTTCCCGTTTGTAACTTACTATTACTATTTTTAGAATGTCACTGCGCTGTCCACTGCGCTGTCCACAACGCTTCCCTTGCACCCGTAAGTTGTTCTTACTGTCAAAGTGAAAAGGTCGAATCAATTTATAGCCACGCGAAAAATACACTCTCACCTATCTCTATATATTTATAGATATAGATATACATATATATATATACGGCTTCTCTGTGTGTGTGTTTGTGTGTGTGTGTGTGGGCAAAAACCTGTGGATTGTAGAGTTCTGTTTGTGATGGGGTCTAGCGGCTTTTGTCTGTCTGTATGTTCAGGCATTTGAGAAGCCACAACAGATAATAATTAGAGGGCTAAGAAATAAGCTCTAAAATTCTCAATCCCGTTTGACAGGACTTCGCCTGCAGAGGTGATTGTGATGAACCGCCACGCTGTCTGTCTCTGTCTCGCGATTCACCCCGGCGAAGCCGGGTATTCCTCTAGTAAGTCTTATATATGGTAAGAACGTTCTAAACCCTACACGTTTTCGATTCCGATTGTTCTTGCCTTGAAATAATAATTCGGAAAACATTCATGGAATCTTCGCAAGTCGAAACTGAAAAATTAGACACAGCGGGTTCTATTTGTAGATCAGTGGCAACTGTGGCACAGGCACATGCAATCTGTCAGAAAAAACCCACCATCTTCTGCTTTAATTGAGAAGCAGGAAATGTATGGTCTTAATCATTGGTATTGTGGAGAATATAAGCTACATGTCATTAATTAATTCTGAGGATGAGAGTACACTCTCGCTTAAGCAAAGGGCGGAAGAATACGCTCTGTGGAAAAGTTTTAGCGCATCGCCATTAGCCAATCAACTGGTTCACATCAGTCATGTGACACCAGTACTTACTGACAATTATTATTATTATTATTATTATTATTATTATTATTACTATTTCACTTGGCTATCTGGGATACAGTCCTTACCGTTAAAACAGTTCTGCTCACGGTCTCAGATATGCCCAGGTTTGTATTCCTCCACTTGGCTATCTGGGATACAGTCTTTACCGTTAAAACAGTTCTGCTCACGGTCTCAGATATGCCCAGGTTTGTATTCCTCCACTTGGCTATCTGGGATACAGTCTTTACCGTTAAAACAGTTCTGCTCACGGTCTCAGATATGCCCAGGTTTGTATTCCTCCACTTGGCTATCTGGGATACAGTCTTTACCGTTAAAACAGTTCTGCGCACGGTCTCAGATATGCCCAGGTTTGTATTCCTCCACTTGGCTATCTGGGATACAGTCCTTACCGTTAAAACAGTTGTGCTGACGGTCTCAGATATGCCCAGGTTTGTATTCCTCCACTTGGCTATCTGGGATACAGTCTTTACCGTTAAAACAGTTCTGCTCACGGTCTCAGATATGCCCAGGTTTGTATTCCTCCACTTGGCTATCTGGGATACAGTCTTTACCGTTAAAACAGTTCTGCTCACGGTCTCAGATATGCCCAGGTTTGTATTCCTCCACTTGGCTATCTGGGATACAGTCTTTACCGTTAAAACAGTTCTGCTGACGGTCTCAGATATGCCCAGGTTTGTATTCCTCCACTTGGCTATCTGGGATACAGTCTTTACCGTTAAAACAGTTCTGCTGACGGTCTCAGATATGCCCAGGTTTGTATTCCTCCACTTGGCTATCTGGGATACAGTCTTTACCGTTAAAACAGTTCTGCTCACGGTCTCAGATATGCCCAGGTTTGTATTCCTCCACTTGGCTATCTGGGATACAGTCTTTACCGTTAAAACAGTTGTGCTGACGGTCTCAGATATGCCCAGGTTTGTATTCCTCCACTTGGCTATCTGGGATACAGTCTTTACCGTTAAAACAGTTGTGCTGACGGTCTCAGATATGCCCAGGTTTGTATTCCTCCACTTGGCTATCTGGGATACAGTCTTTACCGTTAAAACAGTTGTGCTGACGGTCTCAGATATGCCCAGGTTTGTATTCCTCCACTTGGCTATCTGGGATACAGTCTTTACCGTTAAAACAGTTGTGCTGACGGTCTCAGATATGCCCAGGTTTGTATTCCTCCACTTGGCTATCTGGGATACAGTCTTTACCGTTAAAACAGTTCTGCTCACGGTCTCAGATATGCCCAGGTTTGTATTCCTCCACTTGGCTATCTGGGATACAGTCTTTACCGTTAAAACAGTTGTGCTGACGGTCTCAGATATGCCCAGGTTTGTATTCCTCCACTTGGCTATCTGGGATACAGTCTTTACCGTTAAAACAGTTGTGCTGACGGTCTCAGATATGCCCAGGTTTGTATTCCTCCACTTGGCTATCTGGGATACAGTCTTTACCGTTAAAACAGTTGTGCTGACGGTCTCAGATATGCCCAGGTTTGTATTCCTCCACTTGGCTATCTGGGATACAGTCTTTACCGTTACAACAGTTCTGCTCACGGTCTCAGATATGCCCAGGTTTGTATTCCTCCACTTGGCTATCTGGGATACAGTCTTTACCGTTAAAACAGTTCTGCTCACGGTCTCAGATATGCCCAGGTTTGTATTCCTCCACTTGACTATCTGGGATACAGTCTTTACCGTTAAAACAGTTCTGCTCACGGTCTCAGATATGCCCAGGTTTGTATTCCTCCACTTGGCTATCTGGGATACAGTCTTTACCGTTAAAACAGTTCTGCTCACGGTCTCAGATATGCCCAGGTTTGTATTCCTCCACTTGGCTATCTGGGATACAGTCTTTACCGTTAAAACAGTTCTGCTCACGGTCTCAGATATGCCCAGGTTTGTATTCCTCCACTTGGCTATCTGGGATACAGTCTTTACCGTTAAAACAGTTCTGCTCACGGTCTCAGATATGCCCAGGTTTGTATTCCTCCACTTGGCTATCTGGGATACAGTCTTTACCGTTAAAACAGTTCTGCTCACGGTCTCAGATATGCCCAGGTTTGTATTCCTCCACTTGGCTATCTGGGATACAGTCTTTACCGTTAAAACAGTTCTGCTCACGGTCTCAGATATGCCCAGGTTTGTATTCCTCCACTTGGCTATCTGGGATACAGTCTTTACCGTTAAAACAGTTGTGCTGACGGTCTCAGATATGCCCAGGTTTGTATTCCTCCACTTGGCTATCTGGGATACAGTCTTTACCGTTAAAACAGTTGTGCTGACGGTCTCAGATATGCCCAGGTTTGTATTCCTCCAATTGGCTATCTGGGATACAGTCTTTACCGTTAAAACAGTTGTGCTGACGGTCTCAGATATGCCCAGGTTTGTATTCCTCCACTTGGCTATCTGGGATACAGTCTTTACCGTTAAAACAGTTGTGCTGACGGTCTCAGATATGCCCAGGTTTGTATTCCTCCACTTGGCTATCTGGGATACAGTCTTTACCGTTAAAACAGTTCTGCTCACGGTCTCAGATATGCCCAGGTTTGTATTCCTCCACTTGGCTATCTGGGATACAGTCTTTACCGTTAAAACAGTTCTGCTCACGGTCTCAGATATGCCCAGGTTTGTATTCCTCCACTTGGCTATCTGGGATACAGTCTTTACCGTTAAAACAGTTCTGCTCACGGTCTCAGATATGCCCAGGTTTGTATTCCTCCACTTGGCTATCTGGGATACAGTCTTTACCGTTAAAACAGTTCTGCTCACGGTCTCAGATATGCCCAGGTTTGTATTCCTCCACTTGGCTATCTGGGATACAGTCTTTACCGTTAAAACAGTTCTGCTCACGGTCTCAGATATGCCCAGGTTTGTATTCCTCCACTTGGCTATCTGGGATACAGTCTTTACCGTTAAAACAGTTCTGCTCACGGTCTCAGATATGCCCAGGTTTGTATTCCTCCACTTGGCTATCTGGGATACAGTCTTTACCGTTAAAACAGTTGTGCTGACGGTCTCAGATATGCCCAGGTTTGTATTCCTCCACTTGGCTATCTGGGATACAGTCTTTACCGTTAAAACAGTTGTGCTGACGGTCTCAGATATGCCCAGGTTTGTATTCCTCCACTTGGCTATCTGGGATACAGTCTTTACCGTTAAAACAGTTCTGCTCACGGTCTCAGATATGCCCAGGTTTGTATTCCTCCACTTGGACACAAACCAACGATTAACAGCCTGACTGTACCTGGGCTGGTATGAGATGGTGAGCCGAATCGTTTACGAGGGAAGGACTGTGCCTTTAAGAGTCAGAAAGACAGGAAGTTTTCTTATTATTATTCGTTCATGTGTTTGGTTATGAGTGTAGAGATCTAGTCTCTACTAATGCCTGGACGAAGTACATACTTTTCTCAAAGTCTTCGTGGCAGTCTCAAAGCACAGGTAAATGACAATGGTTTGTTGTGGTGGTGGGTGGCACGAGTCTATAGTTACATCTGTTTATAATAATAGACTCTCGCAATCTTGATGTTACGTTCTTTCAGTTGTCTTGTTATTAGTTGTATGTCCATCCACAACAAAGACCTTCAGGTCGATTACCTTGTAAATATTTCGTTTTGTCCATTAGGTTTATTAAACGTTCCATAGACTCACGTGTCTTGTTTTCTTTTTGGTTTTTGTTGTTTGTTTTACATATAGTCAAGTTTTGACCCCCCGCGGGTTAGGGGGAAGAATTTACCCGATGCTCCCCAGCATGTCGTAAGAGGCGACTAACGGATTCTGTTTCTCCTTTTACCCTTGTTAAGTGTTTCTTGTATAGAATATAGTCAATGTTTGTGAAGATTTTAGTCAAGCAGTATGTAAGAAATGTTAAGTCCTTTGTACTGGAAACTTGCATTCTCCCAGTAAGGTCGTATATTGTACTACGTTGCAAGCCCCTGGAGCAATTTTTTTATTAGTACTTTTGTGAACAAGAAACAATTAACAAGTGGCTCTATCCCATCTCCCCCCTTTCCCCGTCGCGATATAACCTTCGTGGTTGAAAACGACGTTAAACACCAAATAAAGAAAGAAAGTCAAGTTTTGACTAAATGTTTTAATTAACATAGAGGGGGAATCGAGACGAGGGTCGTGGTGTGTGTGTGTGTGTGTGTGTGTGTGTGTGTGTGTGTGTGTGTGTGTGTGTGTGTGTGTATGTGTGTCTGTGTGTGTGTCTGTGTGTGTGTCTGTGTGTGTGTGTGTCTATGTGTGTGTGTGTGTGTGTGTAGAGCGATTCAGAGTAAACTACTGGACCGATCTTTATGAAATTTTACATGAAAGTTCCTGGGTATGATATCCCCAGATGCTTTTTTTTATTTTATAAATGTCTTTGATGACGTCATATCCGGCTTTTTGTAAAAGTTGAGGCGGCACTGTTACACCCTCATTTTTCAATCAAATTGATTGACAATTTGGCAAAGCAATCTTCGACGAAGGCCGGACTTTGGTATTGCATTTCAGCTTGGTGGCTCAAAAATTAATTAATGACTTTTTTCATTAAAAATCTAAAAATTGTAATTTTTTTATAAAACGATCCAAAATGTACGTTCATCTTATTCTTCGTCATTTTCTGATTCCAAAAACATATAAATATGTTATATTTGGATTAAAAACAAGCTCTGAAAATTAAAAACATAAACATTATGATTAAAATACATTTTCCGAAATCGATTTAAAAACAATTTCATCTTATTCCTTGTTGGTTCCTGATTCCAAAAACAGAGTTGTGCCCCCTGTGGCCATGTCTGGTGTCATCAATGGCGTGAGCTGGAAACCAAGACCGACAGATTAGATCAGATCTGATAAAAAGAAAAAAATGTCAGCATTTGTTTCTCTCAGTATAGATGATGATTTTCTGTTTAAAACAATGACATAAACATCTACATGTGTGGGTGGCAATTTTGACAGTGAAGCATCGACATGTTATAAGCCACGGTTTGGGTGGTAAAGTAATCGTCGACCCCTCAGTGTGGTAACTTTTATCAAATCAGACAACGCCACCGCCTCAGTGGCTTTTACGAAATTAATTCAAGACATTTCAACTTTGCACGGAGAGCACTAAGAGTGTTAATTTTTATATGTGACTAATTTGGGGCCTGGTGTTACCCAACGCAAAAGCCTGGCCAGTTCTGAAATGAGTGTGCCTTCAAATCATGACTTCACAGTGAAGAACAGAATGCTTATAGTCTAGACGTCCAGAAGACTGTACAAAGTTATTCAACAAGAAGTTCAAGAAAAGAGATCATTGACAAATCATCTATTACAAATAGAAAATCAGAAAATACATTCAACAGAAAAAAAAGCTGTGAAAGGTTGTCTTTGAGACTTTCAACAAGAAACACACCAACCAACAGCACCAACATAGAACTTGGGCAACAGAAGCCAGCAACAGACCAATCAATCGCTTTCACAGACAGTTTGGGCAAATTTCGACAACAAAAATGCACCAACCAGGACACCCGATATGGACAAGGTATTCCACTCAAAAGCACACGTTAGTCGCTAGACTAGTTCTGCGATTGTTTTCCATGTGAAATTTTAGCAGAAATGTCAATGATCACATATATTATGAGACACAGTGGTCCCGTAACAATGGAAAGGGCGAACCACTTCAAATCAAAAGCTTTAGACATTTGTATTTCTTAAATATTTTCTTTTGTTTTAATCAAACCAGGATTTGATAAAGCAAGGTCGTTTTTTTCTAATATTGGATTTCTATCAAACTAAGACTGTATACCACATTTTTATCATATTTAATGCTTTCAGGACTGGATATAGAGGAACAATATTAATTTTGCTTAGCGTTAATCTTATCTTTTTATTGACTCGATTAAAAGTGTTTTCTGTTTGTCTAGTTATTATTTGTTTCTTTTTCCCAGCCTCTTCAAATCTGTCTATGTCTTTCATTTATAACACGCTGCGTTTTTCTCCCTTGATATGGAGGGGTTATGGGGCTGGGACATTTGATCAAGTTTAACTTCCTGTCTAATGTGTTTTGACAATAATGAAACATTCTAACTAACCTTTATTATATTTACTTCTTGATTTTTGAAAAGTTAGCAGTTTATAGGTTTTTGGATTTCATTTTAATTGTGTTTCGTTTAATTTTGTATCTGTTTGATGCCAAAACTGTTCCTTACATAGGTACTCATGCTGCCACTGTAGGGACAAGAAAACGCAATGCGTATCTACCTCTCAGACCTCACAGAATAGCCATGCATCATGTCCGCTCTATTGACCATTGCTTCGTTCTGCAAAATTGAGCGGACACGGGAAAAGGGAGCGCAGAGCACTGAGGCGTGGTGCAAGACAAATAAAGTCAAGCACCGTGAAAATAAAGGAAGAAATTATAAGAATGGACCTTTGAGAGAGAGAGAGATTTCTTCGGAAAATAAGACGGAAGGTCAAGTGTGTGGGTTGGGGTGTGGGATGTGGGTGGTTTTGCGGTTTGCATTTAGGGGTGGGGATGGGGAAGTTGGAGGCCTGCTTGTGGGGGGGGGGGGGGGGGGTGTTGAAAGGAGTGTGTGTGTGTGTGTGTATGTGTGTGTGTATGTGTGTGTGTGTGTCTGTGTGTGTCTGTGTGTGTGTGTGTGTGTGTGCGTGCCTGCGTACGTGCCTGCGTGCGTTGTTATGTGCGCGTACACAGACATGAGTATGTGTGTTGAGTGAGTGTGTGTGCGTGCGTACGTGTGTGTGTGTGTGTGTGTACGTGTGTGTGTGTGTGTGTGTGTGTGTGTGTGTGTGTGTAGTTGTGTGTGTGTGTTTCAGTGACGTAGTGTGTTTCATTACGTATTTGTGTGAGTACGTGTGTTCGTGCGCAAGAGCGAGTCTATGGGTGTGACAGAAAGACAGAAAGACAGAGACAGCGACAATGAGATAGATAGATATGAATGGGGAAAGGGGAGTGAAGGGGGTGGCGGGGGGGGGGGGGGGGGCACAGCCACGTCCAAGCAGCTGGCGGCCATGAAACGCCTCGGACCTGCAACTGCTTCCCTGGCCCGAGATTAGGTCGAAAGATCTCTGGATCAATAACTGTCGTTTTGAGGGCTGTAAAGGGAGAGGGTCCCACCCCTTTGTTATATTACACCCCGACGATTGAGTCGAGATGCGTGCGCAAAATACCGATGGGAGCGCCACAGCACAAAGGCCGATAACTCCCGGCGTGAAGAGGAGACAACTCTGGGCGATAAATCTAATTTGTGGGCTTGAGAGTTAAGCGCAAGATGATGGCGCAGAGAGTCATATCGCTATGCAAATGCTCGGCGCTAAAGCTGGGAGCTTGGTTTTTGTGGCTGTGGATTTGCTGTCGGGTCAAACCTCCACCGGGTCAAAACTCTAAATACAGTGCAACCCTCCTACTAAGGATCCTTATATTAGGACCTTCCCCCTTAAGACCTCAAGATTTCAGACCTCTTTTTAGGATCTCCTATCTCTGACACCCCCCCCACCACCACCACCACCACCACCATCGCCATTTTCTGTTAGTAACATAATTCTGTAAATTTATTTCCGTTTCATGACACCTGACATTTTATTTCCATTTCCACTTGTTTAGACTTTCACTGTTTAAGACCTTTCTTGTTCAGATGTCTCTACCCAATATTGACGGACTGTGTGATGATATCTTCTGCTATGGTCTGTTCAGACAGTGATATCAAAATCGAGACCGGAGGTCGAGATTTTGATATCACTGTCGAAACACAGTCAGTCAATCTATATATATATACGACTTGTGTCTGTGTGTCTGTGTGTCTGTGTGTGAGTTCGCGATGCACGGCCAAAGTTCTCGATGGATCTGCTTCAAATTTGGTGGGCATATTCAGGTAGACCCGGGACAGGACACAACCTGGTCGATATTTCAACACGTGCTCTCAGCGCGCAGCGCTGAACCGATTTTGGTTCCACCTCAGCTATTTTGGTTCCACCTCAGCTACCCGGGCCCCCATACCGACACACCAAAGCCAAAGTTCTCGGTGGATCTTTTTCAAATTTGGACACCGTATTCAGCTATACCCCGGACACAATATCATCGATGAGATATTTCAACACGTGCTCTCAGCGCGCAGCGCTGAACCGATTTTGGTTTTTGTGTTCATTTCACCATTATAAGTAACTCTTCCTTATCTTCTCATCTTCTCCAGGTTTTCAGCGTTTACCTCCCTTCCTTCGTATGGTGCACTATAGTATGAGTGGGGTGTCTTCGGATATTCCCGGCGTTCTGTTACTATTTTTAGAAGGTCACCGCAGTGTCCAGAACGTAAATTGGACCCGTAAATTATCCTCACTGTAAAAGTGCAAAGGTCGAATCAATTTATAGCCACGCGAAAAATACACTGTCATCTATCTCTCTATAGATACGGCTTCTCTGTGTTTGTGTGTGTGTGTGTGTGTGTGTGTGTGTGTGTGTGTGTGTGTGTGTGTGTGTGTGTGTGTGTGTGTGTGTGTGTGTCTATGTGAGCAACACCTGGGGATTGTTCAGTTCTGTTTGTGATGTGGTCTGGCGGCTTTTGTGTATTTGTATGTACTGGCCTTCCTTTGAAAAGCCATAACAGTTCAAAAGGGCTTACAGATAAGCTATAAATTGCTCAATCCTGTTTGAGTGGAGTTCGCCTCCAAAGGTGATTAACACGGTTACATTCGTCGACAAGGATGGGACTCGATATGGTCAGGAATGGCATTATGGCCACTGAATCATTTTCGTGCTGTTCCCATTCCACGAATCTGGGAGGGACCTAAGCTTGGCGGGTCCATTGTTCGGACCCGGCGAAGCCGGCGTACGGCTCTAAGTACTTCTTCCCGGCGAAGCCGGCTACCCGGCGAAGCGGGTATTCATTCTAGTGTTAGATATATTGCTAATTCTCTGGACATTTTGTATTTACTGTAAGCATTTGTCTTAGTTTTGGCTGTTCCATATCCCTCCCTCTGATTATTATTTCTTTTTGTTCACTCTTTTCTTGTACTTTTCAGTATTTTAAAATGTCTTTCCTTTCAAAAAGTCTTTAGTCACTTGCTCAACTAAATTCTGGGATCATTACATTTTCATATATATTTGTTTGTTTTTAAATTTAGGTGTTTTTGTTTTTGAAGTGGGGAAGCAATAAAGAGGTCGTCGATATCAAAACTGATATCGACGGAAATGTCGTCGATATCACTTTTGCACTGAGCTCAGTTTTGCCCAATTGACCAATGGAAATCCACGTAACATATGAAATAGCAATATTTCATAATTCAGACTCTCGATCTCCCATTTAAAGGCTGACATAGTCCTATTTAATTAGTTTAATTACTTCCAGGGCTTTTCCCATCGTTGCGGGGATGTGTAAATTAAGCTTCCTGCAAAGTTTTAGGTTTGAAGTCCTTACCAATTACGAGAAATAATTAATTCTTTATTGCATTGTTTAGCAACAGTACTCCAGGACTTGGGCTATTTTTGGACCGTTGACGTCACTTCGTGACGTTTCGTACACCAAAGATGGCGTTTGAGACTGTTCTGTTTACATTCGACACTATCAACACCACTTTGCAATACTGAAATAATTTTTTCTGTGTTCGAAAGCTACAGCCAATCGTTATTATATCCCCTTAGGTACAGTTTTATAACATTATTGGCACATGTAAACAATATGAATTAATTAATGAACGCTACGAATATGACAGCCTTTAAGACCTGAGTTTCTTTCATTTTGGGTCGATCTTAAAAGAGGGGTGCAACTGTGCAGAGAAAAACAAAAGGTAAAAGATATTTCCCATTGCCTTCTTTTCTTTGTTGGAATATTTCTTTCACAACTGTCAGCAGATTTGTTCATCTCAATACAAATGCAACGCAGAACCCAATGAATCTGTAAAAACGTTGAGCTTTCATATCCACTTCCATCGTATATGGCATTCACGCCGAATATGGCATTCACGGCTAATATGGCATTCACAGCAAATATGGTATTCAAGCTCACACATCCTCATCGCCGTCATCATCATCGTCGTTGTCTTCGTCGACATTGTTGTTAACATCATCATGCTCTTTGAGTGCATGACACGCTTTATCACATTGAGTGTTATAACACCAACTCTCTAGTATGCCTTTTCACAAACAATCCTCCCAATCGAAAACAAACGAAAAATGCAATAGTCCGGTGTCGTACTTCATAGGCGCGTAGCTTCCAGTCATTCAACAAAGATCAATTGTCCTGTGTTGTACGTATTTCGTGGGCATGCAGCTTTGGTTTTATATCAGTCAAATTAAGATATTTCTTTAATAATGACCGTGAAATTCTTATCACAAGAGTCCCACTATTCAAACAAACCAATAGTTCTGCATTTTACTTCGTGGGCTTGAAGCTCTGGTACCTGCCGTTATCAGCAGTATCGGTGGTGTCCTTGATCTTTAATTCCATGCCGTATTTCATCACCGACGCCCGTATCTCCATCAGCTCTGGGAGGGACTATGTCTTATCAGATCTCCAGTGAAACGTCCAGTCCATGCGACGATTCTCCGCTTCTGTTGACCTCTACGACAGAGGCCTTCAAAGACCGATCCAACACCCCCTCCTCCCCCCGACCTCCACCCCAACCAAGACTGATGGGGTCTATTTCGACCGAATTCTACCTCGTAATTGGGGGCCCCCGCAATGTACATGTTTGCACATTTCCTGCACGTAACTCCTGTTAATTTATGGCGTTGTCTCCTTGTTTAAGCTTAATTGCCTGTATTTTCTGTTTGAATGACTCCATTGAAACCGCAACACGGTGGCCTAGTGGTAAGGCGTCCGCCCAGTGAGCGGGAGGTCGTGGGTTCGAACCCCGGCCGGGTCATACCTAAGACTTTAAAATTGGCAATCTAGTGGCTGCTCCGCCTGGCGTCTGGCATTATGGGGTTAGTGCTTGGTCCGGTGTCAGAATAATGTGACTGGGTGAGACATGAAGCCTGTGCTGCGACTTCTGTCTTGCGTGTGGCGCACGTTAACTGCCAAAGCAGCACCGCCCTGATATCACCCTTCGTGGTGGACTGGGCGTTAAGCAAACAAACAAACAAACTCCATTGAATTGGCTCAAAGGCTTAAAAATAGTTGGAGAAACAAAGTGTGGCCAAAATCCGGTCCGAACTGATCGCAATAACGTAGATCTGTTTTTGTTTTCCCTAGCATTCTCTTGTTAATAAACTAATGACAACAGTCGTGACCTCACTCTGGTGAGGTGCTTCTACAGTTGCCTCTTCGGCTGCGTCTCTTAAATCCTCCTGTGTCACGGCCAGTTTCCAGGGCTGGTGTACCCGAGAAAGTTACCAACCGGGTGAGAGCCTGCCGTGGGGTCGGATTGGTTGAAGTCACAAACAAACCTCAATGTGAACAATCCGACCCCACGGTTAGTTCCCATTCGCTTGTTAACTTTCTCGTTCACATCAGTCCTGGTCTTGAGTTCAAGTTGCCATTTCGGGTAGAATTAGACCCCATCAGTTAACCCAAGACAGAAACAAAGAGAGAGTCGCGGTTTCTGGCAGTACCAAGCCGTCAGCGCAGGCCAGAAACACAGTAAATCACCCAGCTCGCCATGTTAGCCCAAGAGATCAAAAGAGCCAAAGCTCTGGTCGCAACCTTTAGTGACTTGATCCAACGATTAGTTTCTAATCTGACGTCAAACATTAGCCCTTCGTCTTATCTTGTCGTCTGCTTCCCCAACAGGTCCGGCGAGTTGTGTGAGAGTGAGCTCCCCTGTGGCTAGCCTCTTGGAGGGACGAGGGGAGGGGAGGTCAAGCATCCAGATGTCTCAATTCCCCGTTGAGGGGATTGGTCGGAATTGTACTCGGGTCGTAAAGGTGCATTGTGATTGCATGCAGAGGATCGCGTTCAGAATTTGTTGGCCTTACGAAGTAGTTCTCTCTGTCAATGCTTTCAGAGGAGGGCTCCGAAACTCTGACTGGAACCAATCGCTCAGACTTTCTTGCCATTTCTTTTTTCCTTTTCTTTCAATTTCGGTGAATTGCCCAAATTAGTACGCGGGTCGTGAAGTTGCAATGTGTGCAAACGGTCGCGTTCAGAATTCCTGGGCCTTGAACTAAGGTATTGCGTTACTTAAAACACGGTGTTATAATGACACTAGTAGGAAATACCAACGCTGGGTCATTCCAGTAAATATCTAGCGTTACGTAAATTGGTAACACACACTCTCTCTCTCTCTCTCTCTCTCTCTCTCTCTCTCTCTCTCTCTCTCTCTCTCTCTCTCTCTCTCTCTCTCTCTCTCTCTCTCTCTCTCTCTCTCTCTCTTTATCATTATGTAATACAGTTCTGAGTTCTGAGTTCTCCCTCTCTCTCGCTCTCTCTCTCTCTCTCTCTCTCTCTCTCTCTCTCTCTCTCTCTCTCTCTCTCTCTCTCTCTATCTCTCTCTCTCTCTCTCTTTATCATTATGTAATACTGTTCTGAGTTCTGAGTTCTCCCTCTCTCTCTCTCTCTTTCTCTCTCTCTCTCTCTCTCTCTCTCTCTCTCTCTCTCTCTCTCTCTCTCTCTCTCTCTCTCTCTCTCTCTTGCAATTAATGCATACAACAAATGCGATTACAGCGGTATTTCATTGTGTCACGATCGGGTGACAGAGACCAAGAAAGTGTCACTCAGTAGAGTGCCTGTTCTGGGTCAATGTATGATAGAAAGCGCCTGTGCGTGATATTGGGCTACAGCAGAGTTTGCTGACAGTGCTCAATGAACACGGAGGGTTTGCTGCGCACGAGTTTTACAGTGGAGGTTTCTGCTGTCATAGGGCTGACGGTTTTTCGCTGACAGCGCACACGGGATTTTCAGGGATTGAGTTTCTCGTGTCTTTTTTCTGCTTGGGGAGGCAGAATTGTGTATAGCTGGACTGGTTTTGTGACAAGGTCAGTCACGTGTTATTGGCTAGGTTGTCTGAGAGAGGCACAAGGACGGCGCACTTGACACCCAGCGACAGAAGGGGAAGGATCTAATACACAGTTTCTAGAGTATGATGGTTTTTCACCGAGTATTATATTCGGCACTCTAAGGGAACTTCCACCAATTATTTCTTCTCTCTGCCACGTATTTTGCTGAGGACAAGTCGTCAACTTTCCTTCGTCGGCGATGGCTTTCGCATAAGGATTCGACAAGGGGTTCTGGACGTTTTTGGTCACTGTTGACGAACAGAGGCTGTTCCAGGGAGGAGGCGGACTTTGCTTCCATTGAGAGTACAATCATAGGCTTTTGAGGTAATAAATCATTATTTAACGCTGTTGATGAGTCTGTGTTGTGGAATAATTTACTCTCTGTTGTTCTTTCCAGGTTAGCGCATAATTTACTCTCTGTGACGCTAAAATACTAATCTGTATATGGTTTTTGCAGATAGGGAGAGAAGGACGGAAAATGACTGTTTTGTTGTTGTAAAAAGTCCGTTTTGTGCAGGCCCACGTGCTCGATGAGATATTTAAAGATGACATGTTTTAAGGTGGTGGGTGAGGGGTAGCTGACATGTTTAGTGCACCGATGCTTTCTGTTTGCAGCCTTCGTTCGTTTCTGTCGGTTTCCTGTAACCGCTGCACGGCTGCCTTTTGACGGGGCACTGCTAGCTGCAGACGTTGGAGCTGGGACCTGAGGAAGCTACGCTAACCGGCTAACCAGCAGACCGGCTAACCAGCAGACCGGCTAACCAGCGAACCGGCTAACCAGCAACCCGGCTAACCAGCAACCCGGCTAACCAGCATACCGGCTAACCAGCATACAGAAAGAAAGCTAAGTGCACCATGTCGTACGCACCCCGTTGACCACCGTTGTCTTTTCGTATCTGTGATTTCATTGGAGTAGTGACAACGTGGGGTGTGTGACACCTGCACGAACTAGAGCTTTTCGAACAGAACATTCGCATTTAACTATATTTACACGGGTTCAGCGTGTTACTATAATTTTCTATATACTACTGGCATTTTGTCAGTGAACACTGGTTTTTTTACGTGTTGAGAACGTAAAAGGAACATATTTTGAGTGAAGGCTCGAGGGAGGTGGAGAGTTTATACATAAACAGGCGTCTGAAACTTATACTTTTGTTGACTCTATTTAATTGTATGCCTGCGAGAGTGGATCGTGGTGTGGTTAGTTAATTAGTAGTAATTAACCGGTTCATAATCACCTTAAGTGATATATTGAAACGTGACACATTGCGAGTCAAAATGGTACGCCAGAAAATGAAAGCTGGAATGGGATCCAATTGTAAGACAATCCCCGCCCCCACCTGTTAAGACCTACATTCTTGAATTCTCTGTTCAAAACTTCTGTACTTCCGTTTTAACACTACATACCTCTCTTTGAAGACTCAATTTTCTAATATTTTTGACAGTCCAAAAAGGGGAATGACTCTGTACTGTCATTTTGTTCTTATCAAAAGTATCTTCCTGACACAGATCATGCGATTAAGGGGTCAGCAACATTAGCACAAGATAAGAGAGCCTGTTACCGAATAATTGGATTGGATTGGATTGGATTGGATTTGATTGGATTGGATTGGATAAGATTTATAGTCCAGTGAGGTTACCCTCATGGAAATTCGGGCTGCTTTCTCCCTGGGGAAAGCGAGCTGCCATACAATATACGGCGCTACCCATATTTTTTATTTTGTTTTCCTGCATGCGTGTATTCATGTTTCCTGAGACTTAGTGCCGTGTGAGATGGAATTTTTTTACTTTATTCCAAGTCCCACGGGTATTTGATGGACATTTTTATCTATGCCTATACAATTTTGCCAGGAAAGACCCTTTTGTCAATCGTGGGATCTTTAACGTGCACACCCCAATGTAGTGTACACGAAGGGACCTCGGTTTTTCGTCTCATCCGAAAGACTAGCACTTGAACCCACCACCTAGGTTTAGGAAAGGGGGGAGAAAATTGCGGCCTGACCCAGGCCTGAACACGCAACCTCTCGCTTCCGAGCGCAAGTGCGTTACCACTCGGCCACCCAGTCTTAAAAGACTTAAAATCAAGAGCTTTACATAAGACACGACAACGACAACGACAACGACAACAAGGATATCGTCCCCAAACAAAGAGTCACCCTCCTATCACAACCTCGCGCGGAGAAATCGATGCCAAGTTCCAACTCATTAAATAAGCATTCATCCACTCCCAAGACAAGCGCAACGAGATACTTAAAGGCACACTCCTTCAAATGTGAACCGTTCGGCTCACCATCTCAGGGCTAATACAAGGGATAACACAGAACCACTTGGACATACACCTAAAATCCTGACGGCTTATATCGTGAGTTGGAATACCTTAGATGAATAAATTCTTTAAAATTGATAACGAAATTACGAAGTTCAGTCATACAATTCCACATTGTGCAACTTAAGTTAAGAGAGTATCCATGGCTGTTGAGTGTTGGTGTGAGTCCAAGTTGCGGGGTGGTCTTAACAAACATGCAAAAGCCAGGCCAGATCTGACTGAGATGGTCAGCCGAACTGTTTACACGGGAAGGTGTGCGCCTTTCAGTTTAAGTCACCAAACGACATTTGCACAGAGAAAGAACTCTTCGAGACAATCTTCCTTAAAGTTGGATTCTCATTCCGGTCATCACTACAGTGACCCAATTTCCACAACCAGGTAACGTTAACGTTTGTCTTCTGAACTTGGAGCGGTGGTCTCGGCTAGCACGGTGGCGAGAAGTAATCAGTCGCACTGCAGTTAACTGTGACTTAGGGTGTCTGGCAGTGTTTGTGCGACGTCTGGGACTGCCGAGGTGACGTCTTCACTGGCCCGGATGAGATCCGTGAGACGCATTGAAGCGATGAGATCTGACGGACTGACCTATCGCTGGAGTGGCACGTGCGTGTGTTGTCACGGACCTATACATTGTGCCTTGCCTTGCCTAACCTTATAAGTAAGATAAAGGTCCGTGTGTGTTGTACTGTATGACTGACAACAGGTGGAATTCTTGATGCGCAAACCCAGCCAGCAAGACATTAGCGGCCGATAATCGGCCGAACACCCTTCAAAAAGTCGGGCCGGTGACGTCAAAACATACGACGCGGGTGTTGGCCCGACTAACTTTTGCAAAGAGGCAACGATGCGGCCGATAGGCGGCCGAACACCTGCACTATGGCGGCACGCATCCGGTCCGATGTTAATCGGCCCGATGACTTGTTTGACCTGCGGTCCGACACCTTATGCCGACATCGGGAAGATATCGATTTCAGCGGGAAGACATCGGGACGATGTCGGCATAAGGTGTCGGGCCGCAGGTCCAACAAGCCACCGGGCCGATTAACATCGGACCGGATGCGTGCCGCCATAGTACAGGTGTTCGGCCGCCTGTCGGCCGACTCGTTGCCTCTTTGCAAAAGTTAGTCGGGCCAACACCCGCGTCGTACGTTTTGACGTCACCTGCCCGACTTTTTGAAGGGTGTTCGGCCGACTATCGGCCGCTAATGTCTTGCTGGCTGGGTGCAGCTACAGATACAGCAGTATGTACCACCCCCCCCCCCCCCCCGAAGTGTAACAGTGCAAAATTCACTTACAGCTACAGCAGTATAACCCCCCCTCCCCCCAGTGTTACAGTGGAAAACAAACCTACAGATACAGCAGTGTGTACAACCCCCCCCCCAGTGTAACAGTGCAAAACAAATCACCAGCTAGAGATACAGCAGTATGTAGAACCCCCCGCCCCTACCGCCCTCACTGTAACAGTACAAAACACACCTACAGCTACAGATACAGCCGTATACACCCCCCCCCCCCTCAGTATTACAGTATAAAACACACCTACAGCAACAGATTCAGCAGTATATACAACCCCCCAAGTGTAACAGTGCACAAATTACTTACAGCTACAGCTACAGCAGTATGTACACCTCCCCTCCCCCTTAGTAACAGTGCAAAACACACCTACAGCTACAGCAGTATGTACAACCCCCAACCCCCCCCCCCCCCCCCACCACTGTAACAGTACAAAACTCATTTACAGCTACAGATTCAGAATTATGTACATCTCCCTCCCCCCGCTGCCACCACTGTAACAGTACCAACCATACCTACAGCTTCAGATACAGCAGTATGTACAACACTCAACCGCCTTCCCCCGTGTAGAGTGCAAAACACACCTAGACCTACAGATACAGCAGTATGTACAACCCCCCCCCCCACCCCCCCACCCCCTGTGTGCAAAACACACCTACAGCTACATATACAGCAGTATGTTCAACCCCCCCCCTCCCTGCCTACTGTAACAGTACATAACACACCTACAGCTACATCAGTATGTACAAACCGCCCCCCCCCCCCAAGTGTAACAGTACAAAACACGCCTACAGCTACAGATATAGATCAGTATGTACACCCCCCCCCCCCCCAAGTGTTACAATGCAATACCTACAGCTACAGATACATCAGTATGTACACCCCACCCCCCAAGTGTAACAGTGCAAACCACACTTACAGCTACAGATTCAGCAGTATGTACTCCACCCCCCCCCCCCCCCCCCCCCGTGTAACAGTGCAAAAATCACTAACAGCTACAGCAGTATACCCCCCCTCCCCGTACAGCTACAGCAGTATAAACAAGAAGGGCAAAGCCCATACGACTCACATGCTTGACCTTGACCTTTACATGACCTTGGCCTTCAGGGTCAAGGTCAAATAACTAAACCTAGCAATGACATCATACACTAAGAACTGCTTTACACATTTTTCCTACCAAAATACATGTGACCTTGACCCAAGGTCAAGGTCATCCAAGGTCATGCAACACAAAGCTGTTAATTCAAGACATAGGAAGTACAATGGTGCTTATTAGCGAGCTTTAGATTGACCAACGAAACTTAGTTCGTAGCGATCCCTTTCGTTTCCGGTTATGCAATCGGGAAATCCCTGCGAACTTTTCTTCGCGCCTGCGGTTCTGAGGCGGTAGCACCTTTAGAAGCAGACGAAATGTTTGTCGTGCTCATCCAAACCAATGGCTAAAACATTGGATAGTGTTCGTGTGTTGCACCACACTTTGAATTGTTGGGTGTGACGAAAACTCGTGGTGACGATTTTAAACCATGTTGGGTCACGCATGGTCCAATCTTACATGGTCCAATCTTACATGGTCCAACCTTACATGGTCCAACCTTACATGGTCCAATCTTACATGGTCCAATATTACATGGTCCAATAATATATATATGGACCATGTAAGATTGGACCATGTAAGGTTGGACCATGTAAGGTTGGACCATGTAAGATTGGACCATGTAAGGTTGGACCATGTAAGGTTGGACCATGCAAGATTGGACCATGTAAGATTGGACCATGTATGGTTGGACCATGTAAGGTTGGACCATGTAAGATTGGACCAATCTTACATGGTCCAATATTACATGGTCCAACCTTACATGGTCCAATCTTACATGGTCCAATATTACATGGTCCAACCTTACATGGTCCAATCTTACATGGTCCAATATTACATGGTCCAATATTACATGGTCCAATAATATATATATGGACCATGTAAGATTGGACCATGTAAGATTGGACCATGTAAGATTGGACCATGTAAGATTGGACCATGTAATATTGGACCATGTAAGATTGGACCATGTAAGATTGGACCATGCAAGGTTGGACCATGTAAGATTGGACCATGTAAGATTGGACCATGTAAGGTTGGACCATGTAAGATTGGACCATGTAAGGTTGGACCATGTAAGGTTGAACCATGTAAGATTGGACCATGTAAGGTTGGACCATGCAAGATTGGACCATGCAAGATTGGACCATGCAAGATTGGACCATGTAAGATTGGACCATGTAAGGTTGGACCATGTAAGGTTGGACCATGTAAGATTGGACCATGTAAGGTTGGACCATGTAAGATTGGACCATGCAAGATTGGACCATGCAAGATTGGACCATGTAAGGTTGGACCATGTAAGATTGGACCATGTAAGATTGGACCATGTAGGTTTGGACCATGTAAGGTTGGACCATGTAAGATTGGACCATGTAAGATTGGTGTGCATCAGTGCAAAACACACCACCAGCTACAGATAGATCAGTATGTACCCCCCCCCCCCCCCCAAGTGTTACAATGCAATACACACACCTACAGCTACAGATACATCAGTATACATACACCCCACCCCCCCAAGTGTAACAGTGCAAACCACACTTAAAGCTACAGATTCAGCAGTATCATGAGTATGTACTCCACCCCCCCCCCCCCCCCCCCCCACTGTACAGGACAAAACACCTACATCTACATCTACAGATACAGCAGTATGCACTCCCCCCCCCCCCCCCCCCCCCCCCACTGTATAACAGCAAAACTAACATTAAAGAAAAAAAAACCAAAATCACTTACTCGCTGGATCCGTCGGTTGTCCTCGAGTTGACGTTAACAGCTTGAACACACCTGTAGGTTTCCATCCGTCCTTGGCTCCACAATTTTAACTTGTCAACTATCACCGCCACCACGTGGCACTGGGACCAGCACTCAGATTGAGATCCCGAGGCGACATTCGTCTCGGATAACATATCATCAATGTGCTGTCCAACATTCGCAAGAATGTCTCTTCTTTCGATATTAACTTGAACTAAGAAAACAAATAAACTTCGCTCACGCGGGAAAGTAGCAGCTAGCCGGCCATGTTCACACTCAATCTTGTTAATTTGTACCGTAAGGAAAGCTATTAGAGTATTTCAAGTATATATGATGGCGTATTTTTAAAATGTAAAACTCATGGTTTGAGCTCATGCTGTATTTGATTGCAAATATACAAACAAAACTTACAATTAATTATCCTACTCCTATGTGAAAAAGTCAACAAATATGAATAATTTAGTTTCGCATTTGCAGAGTCATGTCACGCCGTTCCCGACGCTTGAACAGGGGACGTAACAAATGCTAAAATAATGATAATAAATTCAAGTTGTTATCTCCCGTAACTCTGCATATTTTTATCGACAGCAACATTGCGTCGGGCCGATGTCGGGGTTTATTACGTACATTTGCTGAGTTTTACACACAGTCAAAACGATATCGGCGCGACAACGGACGTCGACACACGACATTTGACGACGTCACCCGACTGAAATCGTCAGTCGGCCGACGAAAGCTTGCTAGCTGGGAAGCCCCGCCCGGGAACTTGTCGCTCTTGTCGCTTTTTTTTCAAAGACACAGCAAGGCCGGTTTTGCGACAAACTACGATAGCGGATTTGTGTGCCGAAAACAGCGGCCTACCATGCTCAAAACTGCAGCAAGTGACTGGACTATGTACTGGACGTGCGACAAGCTATCCAGATCTGCAATAGGCAGATGCTTTCAAAATTGTGCGCGGCCCTTGGATACTTTGGTTACCGAACACTTCTGTGTAGACCATCTGTATTCGTGGATTTATTTCTTTTCAGTTTGGACTACTTTTTCATCTAAAACACCAATTAGAATTTTGGGGGTTTAAACTGAGAAAGAAAACAACACTGAATCGGTTCTGAATATTAATAGCCAAATAGGTTGAACGGACATGAGAAAAAAAACCACAAAACAATCAACCAGATCAAAAATGTGTCCTTAACTTCAAAAGTTGAATGCCCACTGCATCCATTGGGAAACGATGTCTCTACGATTTTATCTAAAAAGAAAGGGCATTCATTGTACCAAAATAACGGTGCACATGCACTGGTTTTCTCAAACGATGATCTATATTTTTCGTACATTTGAATAGTTTCCATTAAACATGCTCTTTAACACAATAATCCAGATTCGTTATTGGCATACAGTCACAATGGAAACAGAATCTCAAACACTTATTTTGGCATTGTTTAAGGTATTTCTATAGTGTGGTGTCATTATTCCAAACTTACACCCACATGTTTTGGGCGGAAGAGCGAAACAGCAAGATCTCGGTAACAAAGGGACGTAAGCGCTTTAAATGTATACGACGTGTGCACAAAGAGTAAATTCGAGTATCCTTGGCATTCGATGTCAGTAATCCAACAAAATAAGGGCACAAATGTGTGGCCCACAAACTGCAAATGTATCTCACAAATTTTTGGGCTTATTTTTGTGGGGCACATGTTGGTTTTGTGGGCCACAAACTGTACTCAGTAACACACACATACACAACAGATGAATCTTGCTCAGTTCTACAAAGGCCACGTTTGCAATGGTCATGTCTTGGATTTAAAAAAAACCAAACTTACCTGCTGGTTGATCCAAACCGATGATTGAAAATCAGTGAGAGGAAAATGTCCTGTAGTGTAGAACAGTGCGATTCATCGCCAACCTCCCCATTCAAGGCAAACCGTGTCCAAATCAGCAAAATCAGCTGTACCATTCACATCCCGATTGAATTCCTTCAGAAGGGCAGTCAGTGTTTCAACTTCTTTGTCGATATATTTCTCTGGTGGACGTGTTGAACTGCCAAATATTAGATTGTTTTCAATGTCAGTAACGACGGCCGCCATGTTTTTTCGTCATCAATACTATTCATGTACTCCACTAAGGAAGAGCGTTTTATTGTGTCTTAAAACCGACTTCTCGGGAAAATGATCAATCGAATTTTATGGTCCACAAAAACTTGCTTCATATCGTATTTAAGGACTACTTTTATTTGCCTTTATTTTTATGGCGCACATTTTGTGCCCCACATTTTGTTTTGGCCTTCATTTTGTGGTCCACAAACTGGAAATGTGCCCCACAAATTTGTGGGCTTATTTTTGTGGTCCACAAACTGGAAATGTGCCCCACAAATTTGTGGGCTTATTTGTTGGATTAATGACATCGAATGCCAAGGATATTTGAGTTATGCAGAACAAATCTCCTGGCACCTAAGATATAGGTTCCGCCGCATAATTCACACTCACTCGTGTTGCGAATGTCGAACACATTTACAGTGGTGCTTAATTACATCCCTTTGTTTCTCAGACTGTTTTGGGCGGGTAGTGCAGTGATCTTCTTCTTCTTCTTCTTCTTCTTCTTCTTCTTCTTCTTCTTCTTCTTCTTCTTCTTCTTCTTCTTCTTCTTCTTCTTCAGCGTTCCAAAATGTGTCTGGTTACGTGTGAGCTCGTTTGCCCATTTGGGTTCCCCACACTATACTCTGAGAGCATAGTCAGCTTCACTCCGCTTTTGTTGGGTAGGCATGCTGGGTATTTTCGTGTTTCCATAACCCACCGAACTCTGACATGGATAACAGGATCTTTTCCGTGCACACTTGGGTCTTGTGCTTGCGTGTACACACGGAGGGGGTTAAGTCACAAGCAGGTCTGCACATAAGTTGACCTGGGAGATCGGAAAAATCTCCACTCTTAACCCACCAGGCGGCAGCGACCGGGTGCAGTGATCAATACGATGACTACGATGGAGCACAGAATTTGTGAAATATGTAGTTAACTCCACACGAGCATGTTAATTCCCCAGCTGGTTCATCTTCCAAAATTGCAAAACATTTTAGAAAGAAAAAAAGCATTTGAAAATGCATGCATTTATATTTTAACCTTCATAACCTCGGAAAAGTTAAATGAATCAGAACACTTCGATAACGACATCGTGGCATGTTGGCAAATCACTCCACGCGGTAATCTCCCTTGGATTACAAAAACTGCTCGCCCCTGAAAAAATGCTCTCCCTTTATTTCCAAATTTAAGTCACCCGACCTTCTCCAGAGCGATATTTTAGGCGGGGAAAACAGGATTATACCGCTATCTACATCACACAGGGACGGTCACAAACCGTCCGGGTAAAGATTTGAGGGGGGTGACAAATGTTAACTGTCACCACGATGGGTGGTAACACAAACGAGGGTTTACAGGAGGGTTGCAGTAAAAAATGATAAAACTCAATGGTGCGGTGTAATCTTTGGAAACATGTTTGTATGGATCAGTTTCTCTATCGCATGGGACTCTCTCTCTCTCTCTCTCTCTCTCTCTCTCTTTTTCTCTCTCTATGTCTGTGTTTTTCTGTTTGTTTGGATGTCTGGCTGTCTGTCTCTCTCTCTCACTCTCTCTCTCTCTCTCTCTCTCTCTATGTCTGTGTCTCTCTGTCTGTTTGTCTGCCTGTCTGCCTGTCTGTCTACCTGCCTGTCTGTCTGTCTGTCTGTCTGTCTGTCTGTCTGTCTCTCTCTCTCTCTCTCTCTCTCTCTCTCTCTCTCTCTCTCTCTGATCACGAGTTTTTGAGGTTTCTTACATGTTGTCTCGTCATACATGTTGCATCACTATGAGATAAGCCCTATAAACAAAGAAAAGAAAACGAGAAGGGGGATATAAAGATAATACACAAATGATGTCTCCAAACGATGTTTCTGTTCTTGATTGTTTGTTGTTTTGTATTTTCAGAGAAGCAGATATGTTATTATGTTTAATTTGTTGAAAGTGTGATACAACACTGTTGTGTATTCTTTTTTCCAATATATTAGTAGGCTACATCGGTGTTTGAGTGTAATGTTTCTGTCAGGCACCTTCTTTCGAGCTTTCATACGTTATGAGTTAATAGGAGTACCCAAACGCATCTTCCTTTGAGTTATCCTACAGAATGAATTGAACCTTGAAAGCAAAGATAGCTCAAAATCAGTACTGCAACAGGGGTAATGCGAGGATTTGTTTCTGTCGGCAAATGGCCGTAACAGTTTCGGCAATTTTTCGAAACTTTCAGGCAGGCGTTTGTCACTTTTCCCCCCATATTGAAAAAATGTCTGCCAATATAACGAATCAGATATACAGCTATCGTTCCAGAATCCAGAATATCATAAAACAAGAAAGGTAAGTTTGTGGAACTTTTAATCCCAGACAAAACGAAACTCTTACGAGTGGTCTTTGCAGTGGACAGACATGTACAGATAACTTAAAATAAATGAGGTGACATCATGCCACCTTCATCAGTTTGCTTTAAACTTCATTCTCAACTAAAAGTCCTTTCATTTATCACATCATTATTTGTATGTCTGTCTGCTGCAAGGACCATTGCTTCAACAGGCTCGTGGATTATTTGTTTTGTTTAAAATGGAATGTTCCACAATTCAATAATTATTGTAATTTGATTGCCAAAAAACGATAAAGCTTTCTGCAATTTCAAATAAGTGTTGTCATTTTGCCGACTGCCAAAACCAATATCCCTGCTACAGACACTGTTGCTTCACGTGCGACATGCCTCCCGTGCAGAAAAAGACTGATACCTCCACGCGACTAATAACTAATCAACTGAAAGCATTGACTAACGACCCAAGGCACAGGCAGCGACGGAGAGAAAGCAAACATCAGCGGCAGACAACTCCTACCCAAACTATCGGTCAACACGGATAAATCACGTCCCTTCGATGCCACGGACTTAGCTAGCAAAACACGCGAGATTTGCGCACGTCACTTCATGAGAAATTTCGTAAACGTTGCCGGCGTAATAAACTGCGTAGGGATGGGATATCAAAGAGAATTTCCCAGTGTGATAGCCCACCCATCTTCCTGATTAGCGGGGACTGTTTGTTTTATATGTCTTAGTAACAAAACTGATTTTGAAAATGGATTCCGGAAATCTATGTTTGTCTCGTTCTCTCTTTTTACTATAACAGCACTGATTTTGAAAATGGATATCTCTCTCTCTCTCTCTCTCTCTCTCTCTCTCTCTCTCTCTCTCTCTCTCTCTCTCTCTCTCTCTCTCTCTCTCTCTCTCTCTCTCTCTCTCGTTTGTTTTTCTTTTGCACGTCTATGTTTGTAATGGAAGCAAACGCCATCATTTCAAGCATTTATCCCGTGTGCCTGTGTTTGTGTTTGTTCGAATTAAAAGCCAAAATTGTCACATCAGGAATGTGTACGGCAAGCTAGGTGTTATCTAAGTGTGAATCGTGCTGTTTGAGCATGGACCACATTCGTTGGGTAATTCAACTGGATTAAAAATATCAAATAAATAGTTCGCAGTGACCTTAACCCACAGGGAAAAAAAGAAGAAAGAAAACATCGCGTAAGCTTTCGAAAGCAATGGGGAGAGTTCAGGGTCAGAACACTTAACCAAGCTTATTATTTGCACAAATATCGTGATGCGGACTTAAGCGCATTACGAACGGTTACGTGACAGTACCTTGCCTAAAAGAAGAAAGTTTATCCCGACCACATGCAGTGACAAATGACACCACCAAACGCCCCCCCCCCACCCCCCCCCCCTCCCATCCCCGACCCCTCCCTTACCACCCCACCCTACCCTTACCTCGACAACCTCGTTGGAAGACCTGGGTTTTTTCACATGTTCTGTAAAATAATGTCTTTAAATGTAACTACCTTTAATAGGACACTCTCCCTTTTAAGACCGAATATTTTTAACATTTGTGTCGGTCCTGAAAGGGTATTCTACTGAATAGCGTTCTGTGAGTTGGGACAGAAGCTGCAGTAATGGCTGTAGTGCTCTGCGAGCCGTCTGCTTGCATGTTTGATGGATTGGTGCCGATTGCAGTCTGACACAAAATCTACACCTTCATTTAGCGGCTTAATTAGACTCATCCTTCAAACCGTGCCCCATCCTCCCGCCCTCACCTGTTATTGATTGCGACTAGAGCTTTGGGTGTCGGGAAAAAATGCCTTGTGATGAATGTTAGTGTCTGGTTTATGCATGCAGGCATGCGTGCTAGTTCTGTGATTTGCATGTGTGTGTATGTGTGTGTGTGTGTGTGTGTGTGCGTGTGTGTGTGTGTGTGTGTGTGTGTGTGATTGTGTGCGTGTGTACGCGTGTGTGTGTGTGTGTGTGTGTGTGTGTGTGTGTGTGTGTTCTGTGTATGACTATAGAAATATACACTTTGCTTTTTTGTGTGGATTTGTGTGCAACCCTTCCTGAATTATGACTCTCGGTCGTTTTGTCAAAATCCTTTCAACAACTGCCGTATATAAAAGTGCTCGGTCATTCTGCCAAAAGTGCAGGTGGCGGATTGCACCTAAACACGCACACACCTGGGTAGCGCGACTCTTGTTGCTGCTAGCTTTCCACTGGGAGAAAGCAACCCGATTTTCCAAGCGATTTGATAAGAAAGTAACATGTTGTATACATTTTAATAACAGTACTCGAAAACAATCAAACACGAATCAACTGGTAAGAATAATCAAGCATGACCTCAGATGAAAAACCTGTGCAAACTTTGGAACAGGAGAGCATACGTGCAAAACCAAACACGGTGTAAGTGGTACAGTAAAATGCTTTTATTGTCAAGACATAGTTAAAGGCACAGTAAGCCTCCCGTAAACCATCACAGAACTCCCCGAGCGTCTACATACAGTACAAGCATACTTCCATTTGAACGCTCACCGAACGGGAACATCCTGGCTGCTTTCTGTCGAGCGTGAGAAATTTTCAAAGAATTTATTTTCGTGGACTTGGGCTTCTACAAGAATGGCGCCTCGTTTTGGTGCTGGACGGCTATTATGATACCGAAAATCACGCCCGGACAGTAAGCCTCCCGTAAACCATTACAGATACTGTCAGGCTTTTACACACAGTACAAACACCCTTCCATTTGAACACTCACCGAACGGGAACATCCTAGGTGCCCTACGTAAAGAGCGAGCAATTTTCAAAGAAATAATTTTTCGGATTGTCTCCATCTCAATCGGACCCATCCTGAACTCAGGTCAAAAATGAGTTGCTTCCCTTCAACTGGCGATAGCCGTGGAGCGATGATTATCAGAATGATTCGGACCGTGGTGCGTTTTGGCGCTAGACCTAACTTTTAAAATCTAACTAATAAATTCTCAGCTTGTTACACAAACATTCTTAAATCATAAAAGAATTCTCTTTTCATCAAGACAAGATCAGTACAATTCGAAGTTTTGAAAGTTTGAAAAGCCCGAAAGCAGGGTCACGCAAGGTCGTGATTTTCGTAGCAGACGGCGATTTATAGGCAGTCAAAAGCCATCGCTAGAGTTCTTATCAATCACATTCGTTTGTTTCGTTAAAAGTCAGAGGTACATAACGTGCTATTGCAGATAAGCTCACAGCGAGACCCATTCAAATTACAAACTGACGACTGCATTGTGAAAAAGGGAAACTGGATCACACGGGTTCACGATGGCTCAGGGGTAAGATAAACCACGCAAAAATAAATTCTTTGAAAATTGCTCGCTCTTTACGTAGGGCACCTAGGATGTTCCCGTTTGGTGAGCGTTCAAATGGAAGGGTGTTTGTACTGTGTGTAAAAGCCTGACCGTATCTGTGATGGTTTACGGGAGGCTTACTGTGCCTTTAAGACTAAAGACCGCTATCGTTCGCACACACACACACACACACACACACACACACACACACACACACACACACACACACACACACAGAAAGAGAGAGAGAACAATGAATCAATCATCCATCCCGACACATCCTGACCCAGTAAAATGAACAAGATCAACATGAACAGCGAGATGAGTCTTGTGCGAGCACTTTATTTCTGACGCAGTAATAGCACTAAATGACTAACAGTAAAGACTCAAACTAACGTAAACCAAAATGAGAAAATCTTTACACAGATCAGAATATGAACACTTTCACTCAACTCAGACCAGGGACACATTTTACCAACAAAATACTACACAGTTATGCCTCAAAATAAGAAAGTGTTTTGCGTTTGCCCCAAATCTACGAATTTTGTCCAAAAGCATGTGTGACAAGAACATAACTAACGTCATGCATCGATGCCTCGCTTTATTAAATTTGAACTCGACAAAAACAGATACATTTAAGAAAGAAAAAAACAACCAATAACACACACACACACAAAACTTAACTTATAATTATACAAGAAAGTCAGAGCCAATCTTTTCACTCCAACTGAATAAGGAAGCCATCCGGGCGTCTGGCGGTCACGTGGGACCTCCCAGCGTCCCCTGGAGGGCGTAGATAGCCTCCCCTGGCTTGGGCGCTAGAGTAGTCTCCCCTGCCCCGTCCTCCAATCGAGAGCGCCTCCATCCCGGAAGCGGATGTAACGGTGGCCGTTGTTCCTGACCATGTGATGTCCTGGGTGTCGGAACCCTGTCAGACGGGCGATAACACTTACTGGCAGTTATGGGAGGTAATGATTCTTGCAACGCGTACGCCTTTCCGATACACAAGGAAGTTTGCGACAAATGGAGATCGAAAGACGAATTCGGCTGACTCGGAAAAGATTGAGACAAAAAGGGAAAGTTAAAAAAAAAAGAATTAAACAAGTCGCGTAAGGCGAAATTACTACATTTAGTCAAGCTGTGGAACTCACAGAATGAAACTGAACGTAGTCCGCCGCTAGTGCAAAAGGCAGTGAAAGTGACGAGCCTGTTTGGCGCGGCAGCGGTTGCGCTGTGCTTCATAGCACGCTTTACTGTACCTCTCTTCGTTTTAACTTTCTGAGCGTGTTTTTAATCCAAACATATCATATCTATATGTTTTTGGAATCAGGAACCGACAAGGAATAAGATGAAATAGTTTTTGAAACGATTTCGGAAATTTAATTTTAATCATAATTTTTATATTTTTAATTTTCAGAGCTTGTTTTTAATCCAAATATAACATATTTATATGTTTTTGGAATCAGAAAATAATGAAGAATAAGATGAACGTAAATTTGGATCGTTTTATAAAAAAATTTTTTTTTACAATTTTCAGATTTTTAATGACCAAAGTCATTTATTAATTTTTAAGCCACCAAACTGAAATGCAATACCGAAGTCCGGCCTTCGTCGAAGATTGCTTGGCCAAAATTTCAATCAATTTGATTGAAAAATGAGGGTGTGACAGTGCCGCCTCAACTTTTACAAAAAGCCGGATATGACGTCATCAAAGACATTTATCGAAAAAAAGAAAAAAACATCCGGGGATATCATTCCCAGGAACTCTCATGTCAAATTTCATAAAGATTGGTCCAGTAGTTTAGTCTGAATCGCTCTACACACACACACGCACAGACAGACAGACACACACACACTCACACACACACACACACACACACACACACACACACACACACACACACACACACACACACACACACACACACACATACACCACGACCCTCGTCTCGATTCCCCCTCTATGTTAAAACTTTTAGTCAAAACTTGACTAAATGTAAACAAGTCGCGTAAGGCGAAAATACAATATTTAGTCAAGTAGCTGCCATTTTTCAGCAAGACCGTATACTCGTAGCATCGTCAGTCCACCGCTCATGGCAAAGGCAGTGAAATTGACAAGAAGAGCGGGGTAGTAGTTGCGCTAAGAAGGATAGCACGCTTTTCTGTACCTCTCTTTGTTTTAACTTTCTGAGCGTGTTTTTAATCCAAACATATCATATCTATATGTTTTTGGAATCAGGAACCGACAAGGAATAAGATGAAAGTGTTTTTAAATTGATTTGGAAAATTTTATTTTGATAATAATTTTTATATATTTAATTTTAAGAGCTTGTTTTTAATCGGAATATAACATATTTATATGTTTTTGGAATCAGCAAATGATGGAAAATAAGATAAACGTAAATTTGGATCGTTTTATAAATATTTATTTTTTTTTACAATTTTCCGATTTTTAATGACCAAAGTCATTAATTAATTTTTAAGCCACCAAGCTGAAATGCAATACCGAACCCCGGGCTTCGTCGAAGAATACTTGACCAAAATTTGAACCAATTTGGTTGAAAAATGAGGGCGTGACAGTGCCGCCTCAACTTTCACGAAAAGCCGGATATGACGTCATCAAAGACATTTATCAAAAAAATGAAAAAAAACGTTCGGGGGTTTCATACCCAGGAACTCTCATGTCAAATTTCATAAAGATCGGTCCAGTAGTTTAGTCTGAATCGCTCTACACACACACACACACAGACACACACACACACACACATACACCACGACCCTCGTCTCGATTCCCCCTCTATGTTAAAACTTTTAGTCAAAACTTGACTAAATGTAAAAAAAGAGTAAAACCAAGAAATAAAACAAGGGTTGACCGAAAAAAGGTACAATTTTTTTCCGTTCCCCATGCAGTAGAATTCCAAAATTAGTTTCTGGTAATAGAAACTAGGCCCTATGTTAATAAAGTAATTTCAGTGTGGGTTTTATAGAAGGTGTATACACCGGGGAAAGACTTAGAAAGAGCAAAAGCGCGCGCATGAGTGTCACAGAGAAATAGAGAGAAAAGAGAGAGAAAGATCGAGAGAGAGAGAGAGAGAGAGAGAGAGAGAGAGAGAGAGAGAGAGAGAGAGAGAGAGATCGAGAGAGAGAGAGAGAGAGAGAGACAGACAGACAGACAGACAGAGAGGGAGACAGAGAGAGAGAGACTCAGACTCAGACTCAGACTCAGAACTTTATTACAAAAGGATAAAGGTTTTAGGCAAAGCCTATTCTTCCAACCTGTCCTTTATACAACACATAAAGACAGACGCACATTAAAAATATAAATTCAATCATATAAAATACAGAAATACAGTGTATGGAATGCAACACAATGTGCATTTAAGGAATCACATAAGGAGAACTCAAAAATTACAAAATTACATTGACATAGTTATACCTTTCATTTGGGAATAAAGTTGCTCCGATCAGCTACACATCCGTTAACACTAGTACAAAATGTTTAACAAAATAACAATCGAACAAGACATTTCATTCACGAATGATGTGTGAACGTGACTGTCTCTTAAACATTTTCACTGAAGTTGCATTTCTTATCTGTTGGGGGAAGGAGTTCCAGAGAAACGCTCCCGAGAAGGCTAAGCTCGATTTGTAGAGGTCTATGCGAGGTATAGGAGGGATGATTTTTTGGGACCCATATCTTTTTGTGGCATGTTTGAAATGTGATTGCAAATATTTAGGACAGTCGTCATTTAGAATTTTATACATGAACACAGGCTTGTTTAACGTCAACTGATCTTTCAAGGGGAGGAAATTCAAGAGCTTTAGTTTATCATCCGTGGACCTATTCAAATCATGCAGAATAAGTGTTGCAGCTCGGCGATGCAGGGAATTGAGTCTTTTTAAATGAACATCACTGCAGTTATCCCAAAGTGTCGATGCGAAGTTTATATTATGAGGCATTATGTGGGCGTCATAGAACATTTTGAGAGAGAGAGAGAGAGAGAGAGAGAGAGAGAGAGAGAGAGAGAGAGAGAGAGAGAGAGAGAGAGAGAGAGAGAGAGAGAGAGAGAGAGAGAGAGAGAGAGAGAGAGCGAGAGAGAGAGACCTATGTCATTTCATTCTAGGGGTGTCGTTTTATTTTTCGATGTGGCTACTGGTGTTTCCATCTTGGCTGCGATCTTGTTTCAATTTTGATTTCCATCTTGTTTCGTTCAAACTGACCTACGTTGTGCATGTCTCAGTTGCTAATCTCGGGAGATCCGAACCTCACCTTGGCGGGGGCTGCCTTACGCTTGGCAGCAGGGCGAGGCTTGACGGCCTGTTGTTTGGGGGCAGCCTGTGTCAGCAGGACATCCACCAGGCCTGAGCTGTGCGACAGCGGGTTGTACGACGACAGACAGGGAACCTGCACACAGACACTCTTAAAGCTGAAGTCTATGTATTACTAATACTATTGACGGCCTGTTGTTTGGGGGCAGCCTGTGTCAGCAGGACATCCACCAGGCCTGAGCTGTGCGACAGCGGGTTGTACGACGACAGACAGGGAACCTGCACAAACACACACTTAAGGGGGGACAGGGTAGGCAAGCACTTTTTTTTTTTATTTTGGAAACAGCTTGCTGCTTGTTTGATTTTTGCAAGCAGAATAACCTAATTAAGGGAAACCATTTTAAATTTTGAGTGAAAAGCAATTTTTGGGGGTTTTATTCACCAAAATGTGAGAAAAACGTTATAAAATGTGCTTTTTTTAAAATGTTGCAGTTTGTGAACCAGTGCATGTTTTGATCCAATTTTTCTTCTTTGCAGCAATATGTGTGTGTTTAATAATTCTGTGTATCGAAAAGCATTTCTAAGCAATATATTATTTTAATTTAGCATTTTCAGTTACCGGTTCAGTTTTGATAAGAAAAATACATGAAATCCTAACTGTCAGACTCATAAAAACCCAACCAATGCACTGAACTCTTATTCCATACACAGAACTGATGCTGTACAACTCATAAACAACATATACAAAAACTGAACAAATCCATCAAGCCTTTCAAAAGTTGCAACATTTTAATTGTAGCGTTTTGTCTGAAAATTACATTCAGAGAAAACAGCATTTTAAAGATTTGAACCAGTACATAAAAAAAACAGTAGCACAGTGCACCCTGAATTCATATGTTTTTATCAGAATGACCACTTTACTATGTAGGGAAAAGGATTTGACAATCAAATTATCAGGATTTTTTTTATATACATCATATGAAAACAGCCATCTTTGTTTGTACCGATATGAAAACATGAATCAGAACCAAACTGTCAGACTCATAAAAACCCAACCAATGCACCTAACTCTTATTCCATACACAAAACTGACGCTTTACAAATCATAAACAACATAAACAAAAATGAAACAAATCCATCAAGCCATTCAAAAGTTGCAACATTTTAATTACAGATGTTTGTCTGAAAATTACATTCAGAGAAAACAGCATTTGAAAGATTCCAACCAGTACCTCAAACTAGTAGCACAGTGCAGCCTGAATTGATATGTTTTTATAAGAATAACCACTTTACTATGATGGGGAAATGATTTGACGATCAAATTATCCAGACTTTTTAAAAAAAATCATTTGAAAACTCATCTATGTTAGTGCAGATATGAATCAAAACGAAACTGTCGGACTCATAAAAACACAAGGAATCCACTGTATTCTTATTCCATGCACAGAAATGGTGCTTCACAAATCATAAACAACATATACAAAATTGGAACAAATCCATCTTGCCATTCAAAAGTTACAACATTTTAATTACCACATTTTGTCTCAAATTACATGTAGAGAAAACAGCATGTAAAAGAGTCTCACTAGTACCCCGGTAAACTAGTACCACAGTAGAGCTTGAATTAATGGGGTGGTTTTTTTTTTAACCAGAATAACACTTTAACTATGAAGGGGAAATGATTTGATAATCAAATTATCAGATTTTTTTGATTTAAAAAAAAATTATATGAAAACATTAAAAAAGTCAATTATCTGTGTTTGTGCTGATATGAAAATATTGATCAGAACCAAACTGTCAGACTCATAAAAACCCAACGGATGCACTGATTTCTTATTCCATTGCATAGAAATGATGCTTCACAAATCATCAACAACATTACATAATTATATATACACAAATGGAACAAAGCTATCAAGCCATTCAAAAGTTGCAACATTTTAATTACAGTATTTCTGTGCTCAATCCTAACACTGCAGCAAATTTCTGTAAAGCTGAATGTCCCTTTCCATGTACCAACTTGGTCATACGCGGATTATTTAAAATGCAACTTTACCACCCGAAGCGTTGCAAACACCGGGAGAAGAGTAAACAACTGCAGACTTGAATGGACACTCATATGCACTCCAGATGCAGGGCCTTTGCAAATCCTTGGGCTGATGCATCACCTTCTTTCATAATCAGACTGCTATCAGACAAGCATTCAGTACAGGATATAAACCTTTCAGCAATAGATTGAGCTGATCAATGTTGACAAAAGCCCAACACATGTCAGCGGAGTGACGTTGCACAGTACCAGTATCCATATCTGCTTGTGATGGGTCAGAAGATGGCAAAGTATCTGTATCTTCTTATGGTTGGTCAGAAGATGGCAAAGCTGATGTTTCTGCTGTGGAAGAGGGTAGTTCCGGTTTAGCAAACTTTTCCATCAGGTCAATCTTTCTCCTCGCTGCCACCACAGGAGGACTGGCTCTCCCCTTGCTCCAACCTAATAAATACACAAACACTGATTTAATATTTGATACAACTGTCCATGGTTTTTGTTTGTAATAAGCTGCAAATTTTAAGACTCAATATAAACGTCAACAAGTGCTTGTACTTTATTTTGCAAATGACCATGTTACATGGGGTGTACCTCAACTTTTTGGCTAGGCTGGTAAATCAGAAATCCCAATCAGCCCCCAACCACTGAACCAGGCGGGTTTTCTTACAACCACCTCAGCGGCTCGTACCCACATATGTCGGTTGACGAACACACACACACACACACACACACACAAAAGACATTCATTAATTGGCCCCTATCACAAAATGTACATGTCAAGTTTACTATGGGATTTGAGTAACCACACAATCACATACACGCAGGAACTAATACTGAAACTAGCTGAATTATTTTCTTTCTTTCTTTCTTTCTTTTCATATTTTTCTTTTAAAATTAATTTATTTCATCACACTTGCTATGTATTTGCTTGTTTCTTGTCTGTTGTCTGTTTTGTGTGTGTGTGTTCTGTGTGTGTGTATACATTTTCAGATTTCCTAAACCTAGCACTGTTTGCAGGTGATCTTTATGCTTTTGATTCATGAGTTGCATCCCCAGTCCTTTAGTTTAACTCTTTTTTTTTCTTTGGTGAAGTAAATTGGATCTATTTTTTTTATTCCTTAGTTAATGGAAAAGATTTGACAACAATATTGCTGTCAATGATAGGTTGGTCAGCCATGCTGGTGTAAACCAATCCTTTAGAATTAGAGAACGCTCTCTAGTAGGGTACTTATTTTCCTACGGTCAATGACCAGAAACAGAAACTGTGTCAGTCGTACATCGCTCAGATGCTGCTTCTCAGTTTGACCCCAGACAAAGAATACTGATGACATGTTACACCATAGTAAGCTCTCAAGGACTGGCCAGCGAAGAACAATAAAATAGGGGTTGTGAAGACGATATCACAGAGATGATCGAGGGAGGGAGGGGGGGGGGGGGTGTGCGGCGGCGGCATGGTCAGTAAATTGGATCAAGAAACCCGCAAAATACTTCAGACACAAACTGTTTATCATTTACCTGCAAACCCTAACACATTCTTACAACAACAACAACATAACGATGTGCAATAAATCACGTTGTCAAACAAACAAGATCGAAAAGAGAAAGAAGCAAAACCCACCTCGTCGAG
>NC_090251.1:28050404-28112904 GCF_037325665.1 Littorina saxatilis
ACTGCGTTATACAGGGTGGAGGTCAAGCGAGTCGTGATTGCAGGCGAACGTGACACTTCGCCACGCTACAAAAATCTGAAAAAGGTATAATTTTCAACCAAGTATCATGCAACAGTGGGCGTGAATTAATGTAACTAATTACCATACTTGATTTTCGTTATTGAACAAATCATGCCGTGTGGGTTTAGATTAAGATATACAGTGAATTGATTCACGTTAGAAAAGAAGGAACAACTTTGTTCCATGAAATGGATTTGAACGCAAAAAACAGAAGCTTCAAATGTTTGCAAACCAGAAACTTCCTAACAGATCCTGACAGCGAGCGCACTTCAGGGAGTCTTGTTTTTACATTTAGTCAAGTTTTGACTATGTTTTAACATAGAGGGGGAATCGAGACGAGGGTCGTGGTGTATGTGTGTGTGTGTGTGTGTGTGTGTGTGTGTGTGTGTGTGTGTGTGTGTGTGTGTGTGTGTGTGTGTGTGTGTGTCTGTCTGTCTGTGCGTGTGTGTGTGTAGAGCGATTCAGACCAAACTACTGGACCGATCTTTATGAAATTTTACATGAGAGTTCCTGGGAATGATATCCCCGGACTTTTTTTAATTGTTTTCGATAAATACCTTTGATGACGTCATATCCGGCTTTTTGTAAAAGTTGAGGCTGTCACACCCTCATTTTTCAATCAAATTGATTGAAATTTTGGCCAAGCAATCTTCCACAAAGGCCAGACTTCGGTATTGCATTTCAGCTTGGTGGCTTAAAATTTAATTAATGACTTTGGTCATTAAAAATCTGAAAATTGTAAAAAAAATTTTTTTAATAAAACGATCCAAATTTACATTCATCTTATTCTTCATCATTTTCTGATTCCAAAAACATATAAATATGTTATATTCGGATTAAAAACAAGCTCTGAAAATTAAAAATATAAACATTATTATTAAAATAAAATTTCCGAAATCGATTTAAAAACAATTTCATCTGATTCCTTGTGGGTTCCTGATTCCAAAAACATATAGATATGATATGTTTGGATTAAAAACACGCTCAGAAAGTTAAAACGAAGAGAGGTACAGAAAAGCGTGCTATCCTTCTCAGCGCAACTACTACCCCGCTCTTCTTGTCAATTTCACTGCCTTTGCCACGAGCGGTGGATTGACGATGGTACGAGTATACGCTCTTGCTGTAAAATTGCATTGCGTTCAGTCTCATTCTGTGAGTTCGACAGCTTGACTAAATGTTGTATTTTCGCCTTACGCGACTTGTTTTATCTTATTGTTTCGATTTAAAAAAAAATCCAACAATATTGATGTTGGCAGCAGAACTAGAAACTATCAGGGTTTCGCGTTATCCTCTTCACTATTTTTATCCCCCTTAAAACGTGCAGAAAATCTCTTGACAGATAGCACACAAAAAGAGGAGATGAATGTCTTCGGTGGATTGAAATTAGTTCTCGCGAAACCTCAAATGCAGCTTCCAACATGGCGACACCGCTGGGAACTATCGAACATGGAAAGATGTTTGTTGTCTTGCTCTGTCTTTCTCTGTCTCACTATTCCAGGGTCTATATCTGTCTGTCTGTCTGTCTGTCTGTCCGTCTTTCTGTCTGTCTGTCTGTCTGTCTGTCTGTCTGTCTGTTTGTCTCTTCCCTCCCTCCCTCCCTGTCTGTCTGTCTGTCTGTCTGTCTGTCTGCCTGCCTGTCTGTCTGTCTGTCTGTCTGTCTGTCTATCCGTCCGTCTGTCTGTCTGTCTGTCTGTCTGTCTCTCTGTCTGTCTCTGTCTGTCGCTCTCTCTCTCTCTCTCTCTCTCTCTCTCTCTCTCTCTCTCTCTCTTTCTTTCTGTCATACTATCTTAGGCTTACTAAGCTAGCGTATATGTCTGTCTCTGTGTCTCTGTGTTATTTTATTTCTCTCTCAGTCTCTTTCTCCCTGTGTCTGTGTCTGTCTCCCTCTCTGTGGCTGTGTCTGTGTCTCTGCCCCCCCCCCCCTCCCTGTCTCGCTCTCCCTCCCTCTCTTTCTCCCTGTCTGTCTCTGTCTCTGTGTCTGTGTCTGTGTGGGTCTCTCTCTCTCTCTCTCTCTCTCTCTCTCTCTCTCTCTCTCTCTCTCTCTCTCTCTCTCTCTCTCTCATTCTCTGATCGTCAACACTCATGGAAAAAGGAATTTCGAGTGACGCCCTTTTTTTCTTGCGAGGATTTTTGTATTACCGCCTACAGCTATGCTATAATCTAGCCATTTATTGAACATCATTATCGTTTAACTGCCAGAAAAGGATGAATTTTCAGAAACTTAACTTTTTGTAATTTCTATAATTACCAATGCAAACAAAAATAGTTGTGTCTGTTTTTGTATTATGTTCGTTCGCACTTGTTCCAAATAGCTATCATCAATTCAGAGAGTGCATGGCTGAAACAAACACTAGTGTTACATTTTCCCCCTCAAATCATATCAACAACTCAATTAACAGAATGCGGAGAAGAAGAAAGTTAAGCTTGTCAACGAAAGCGGCGACGACAACGAGACCATCACAATCCACATCAAATTACATCACCAGCTCCTCTCTACGAAAACCGCCCAAATATACAACACGAAACGAACGACAGAGTAGACAATGTTCGGAAATATAACTCTGTCTGGTTTGTATTGGATTGTGGAAGAGTGACTACTCTTGCCTTTACTGAGGCAAACTTTCCCACGTAACCGTATAGGCCTGTCAGCGAGAGACGTACAATGTAACGACAGTCACCGATTTCAAAGGAAAACTTCTCGTGAAGATAATTTGGCTCGTCATTACGTACTTTAAAGGATGATAAATGGCATACAATCATCCCCCTACTTGGTCACATACCAAACAGTCAACGCCCTAACTGCGTGTTGTGTAGAGTTGGAATTCATTGTTGAATTGATTTATAAGGTTAACTTCTTCTTCTTCTTCTTCTTCTGCGTTCGTGGGCTGAAACTCCCTCGTACACTCGTGTTTTTTGCACAAGTGGAATTTTACGTGTATGACCGTTTTTTACCCCGCCATTTAGGCAGCCATACGCCGTTTTCGGAGGAAGCATGCTGGGTATTTTCGTGTTTCTATAACCCACCGAACTCTGACATGGATTACAGGATCTTTTTCGTGCGCACTTGGACTTGTGCCTGCGTGTACACACGGGGGTGTTCGGACACCGAGGAGAGTCTGCACACAAAGTTGACTCTGAGAAATAAATCTCTCGCCGAACGTGGGGACGAACTCACGCTGACAGCGGCCAACTGGATACAAATCCAGCGCGCTACCGACTGAGCTACATCCCCGCCCATAAGGTTAACAACAGTGTCAGTTACAAAATAAATTCAGCCCAACATTTCTACTCTGCCCAGAAAGCCGTCGGACAGTAGATTTTAAATGTTTTTCTGATACAAAATGAGTATAGTACAAACAATAAGGAAAGCCGACATTATCCGTAATGCTAAAACTACAAACTATGGCGCAGTAAAAGACACGCGGAAACAGGTAACAATACGCTATCGCCCCCACCACCCCCACCACCACCACCACCACTGTACCAGCCAGGGTATCTGGGTGATCTCTTCATTAACGTAACAGTTCTCTAATGATGATGAGCCGAAGGGCAAACTACATTCGAGTTTTTTTCTCTCCCTTAGTCGGTTTGTTTTTCAGTCTAATGTTATCTCCTGAGCAAAGATTAATGGATGCTTCTCATTAAAAGAGACGTTCTTTGACCTGTCTGATGCGTTGAATTAATGCGTTTTTCATGTTATCCTTGTTGTTTTTCTTGATGTTCTTCTTCTTCTTACTATTCTATTGTCATGCCTCTTGTCTCCGTCTAAAAAAGCTTTTGGTTTTAAATTCCGTAAGTACTGAATTATTAGCGAGATTTAAGAAACAGCACGTTTCGTTTTGCAGCTCGTTTCGTTTGGTGAATGAGTCACCCCGCGAAACGGAACGTGTAACGAGACGGCATAGGCCGCAGACAAGATTTAGATGTATTCACGTTTCGTTTCGGAATGAAAGGCCGGGCATGGCAGGATATGATCCGCTGACTGGGCATGGCATAATTTCAACTCCACGAGTCAATAAAGGATTGACATACTCGCATTGCACGCACAAGAGCTTCACATTTTTCAATTCATGCACCTGATCACATACGAAGCCAGAATAAAAATTCGATGCGATGACCTACTTCTGCTTCGCCATTTGCTTTCTCACCATGAAGTTGGATAAATGTACCAGGATCAGCACCCTTCAAAATATTTCAGTTCACAACAGTTGTCTACCTCCAATGAACACATTCTCAGCGCTGAAAGACTGTGAAAGGGTTGATGAATCTAGCAATGCATAAAATGGCCAACAAATAAAACTGTTAGTGTGCAAAAATACTCACAAAAGTTGACGAAATATTGTTCGTTTTTTGGGGGTGGAAAACGTGACTGCGTTTTGACGTTCCACGTTCCGTTTCAGTTGACCTTCACCTTTCCAGCGAGAGACCCCCGAAATAATGACGTTTACCACAACTTCAAAACGAAACGTCCCAACGTTTCGTTTCTTAAATCTCCGTAGTAGCAGGCAGGATTCTATTTATGGTTTTGCATTTTGGGTCTGTATACGCAAAAAAGCGGGGCACAACGCATTCCTAACGCTTGCAAATCCTGACGGAGTTATTCCCGAACATCTTAATAATGACGAAGACATTCCACCTGAGGAGTTTGTTTTATGTGTCTTTATATAATATAATAACTGGACACGTTTAAGTGCGTAACCTATGGCTCTAGGCCCTTTACAAAAGAACATATACAGAATAGAACAATTAAATGTACAACCTACATAAAACAATTAACCATACGGACAAAAATCACCACATGTACTGTTATATTTGGTACTAAATTTGATGTAAGGTCATTTTACACCTTACTGCAAGATCACTTGGTAACGCAAAGTTTCGGTCTTCAAATACAAAACCAACTGGAGAAAGGCACCTCTTTTGCATTAACCAACGCCTGCCAAATGTCTATCGCCGGTTGAAGAAGGATCGTCATTTTACGAAATAATTCTGCAAGTATTCTCATACGTGTTTATTTTACACCTTACTGCAAAATGACCTGATGACACAAAGTTTCGGTCTTCAAATACAAAACCAACTGGAGAAAGGCACCTCTTTTGCAGTAACCAACGCCTGAAAAATCTGTAGCGCCGGCTGAAGAACGATCGTCATTGTACGACAATAATCCTACAAAGTGTTTCCATTAAGTACAGCAAACAGTTATGCTGTTCGTTGATCCTTTAACCCCATGTTAACGTTCACGGCCTTGACAGATATATTCAAACGAGCTTAGTACACTCTTTGGTACCGATCAATGTTCGATATGCGGAAAACGCTTCGGCAAACCTTGACTCCCTTCAAGTATCCCACTAAACACATAGAGGACATAGAGTCTATCGGGATTCCCGAATGTGGGTTACTTTATAACATAGTTTAAATACAATATAATACATAGCTTGCTGTGTCGTACGAGATTTACACTAGTTGTTTTTAAAAATATTGAAATGCGAGCGGAAGCCTAGTTTGAAACGACCTTGTTTACATGAAACACTAACGCGTGAGTGTATCAGTTGTATAATAACCAAAGGGAAGTAAACGCTCTTACTTCAAGTAAGCGTTATTTGATCTCATGTGTTTAAGATTCTTTTAGTGAATGGTTTAGTTATATTACGGGTGGTCTCTCTCACGTATGCAGGATAAGTCCTCAGTTTGCACGGGAAGGCAGGCATCTTTAACATGTAGAAGAAGTACAGCGTAAAGACGTAATGCATATAATCTATGTTTGAAACAAAATAAGGTCGACAACCCTTTAAACCTTAGTGCCTAAAAGCTGAAAGGCGGTCGATTCAGGCAGACGTTGTCTAATGACATTTTCGCTGTCACTGTCAGCAAAATCCGTTCTCTCGCATTTCCCAGCGGCTAGCACGTCTGATTAAAGCGAAAGTCAAATCCCTTTACAGGAAATGTCTCTCTTTCTGGCTGCAACCTGCTATCGCGTTTGCTCGGAGATTTCATAGTTTGAGTCCTGTAGCGGAAAGAGAGAAAGAGAAGGATGTAGATATTTCCGTTGCTACCTCTTGCAGTTTGAAGTGTTGTTTGGTTTAGACCCCTTTTTATATTTAGTCAAGTTTTGACTAAATATTTTAACATCGAGGGGGAATCGAAACGAGGGTCGTGGTGTATGTGCGTGTGTCTGTCTGTATGTCTGTGTGTGTGTAGAGCGATTCAGACTAAACTACTGGACCGATCTTTATGAAATTTGACATGAGAGTTCCTGGGTATGAAATCCCCGAACGTTTTTTTCATTTTTTTGATAAATGTCTTTGATGACGTCATATCCGGCTTTTCGTGAAAGTTGAGGCGGCACTGTCACGCCCTCATTTTTCAACCAAATTGGTTCAAATTTTGGTCAAGTAATCTTCGACGAAGCCCGGACTTCGGTATTGCATTTCAGCTTGGTGGCTTAAAAATTAATTAATGACTTTGGTCATTAAAAATCGGAAAATTGTAAAAAAAAATAAAAATTTATAAAACGATCCAAATTTACGTTTATCTTATTCTCCATCATTTGCTGATTCCAAAAACATATAAATATGTTATATTCGGATTAAAAACAAGCTCTGAAAATTAAATATATAAAAATTATTATCAAAATTAAATTGTCCAAATCAATTTAAAAACACTTTCATCTTATTCCTTGTCGGTTCCGGATTCCAAAAACATATAGATATGATATGTTTGGATTAAAAACACGCTCAGAAAGTTAAAACAAAGAGAGGTACAGAAAAGCGTGCTATCCTTCTTAGCGCAACTACTACCCCGCTCTTCTTGTCAATTTCACTGCCTTTGCCATGAGCGGTGGCCTGACGATGCTACGAGTAAAATGGCACTGCGTTCAGTTTCATTCTGTGAGTTCGACAGCTACTTGACTAAATATTGTATTTTCGCCTTACGCGACTTGTTTCTTCTGGCTCTAACCCCCACTCTGTCTGCCACTGTCTGTCTCTCTCTTCTGTATTTTACGTCTGTCAGTTCTTCTGCTGTCTGTCTGTATATATGTGTGTCTGTCTGTTTGTTTGTCTGTCTCTCTCTCTCCATCTCTCTGTCTCTCTCTCTCTCTCTCTCTCTCTCTCTCTCTCTCTCTCTCTCTCTCTCTCTCTCTCTCTCTCTGTTCTTGTTTCGATTTTCGAATGTATATGTCTGATCCATCTTTTGCAAATCATCTATCAGCTTCCCTTCTTTCGGAGGTCTAGAGATTTTCAGAATATATAGAGAAGATTTGTTGAAAACACACACCTATGGTATGTTTTTTGACACGAAGGGAAAATAAAGCGTGTTTCCACAGCCCACTTTTTATGAGGGATTTTTTTCTCTTTTCCATTCTGGTTAACGATGGCAACAGCAGCAGCAGCAACACCAACGACGACGACGACATCATCAACAACAACAACAACAACAACAACAACAACAACAGCAACAACACAACAAAACAACAAAAACATTCAAGAGCAACAACATCAACACTAACACCGCCTCTTCTGAAACTCGAACATGTCTGCAAAAACCTCATACAATCGATAGAGCAGAAACGAGTAACACAGAAGCGAAACAAGAGAATTCATCCAGAAATCAGCAAATGCCAATAGGTTTTAAACGCAAAGAAAACAAGTCGCGTAAGGCGAAAATACAACATTTAGTCAAGTAGCTGTCAAACTCACAGAATGAAACTGAACGCAATGCAACGCAGCAAGACCGCATACTCGTAGCATCGTCAGTCACCCGCTCACGGCAAAGACAGTGAAATCGACAAGAAGAGCGGGGTAGCAGTTGCGCTCAGAAGGATATAGCACGCTTTTCTGTACCTCTCTTTGTTTTAACTTTCTGAGCGTGTATTTAATCCAAACATATGATATCTATATGTTTTTGGAATTAGGAACCGACAAGGAATAAGATGAAAGTGTTTTTAAATTGATTTCGAAAATTTAATTTTCCTATTAATTTTTATATATATTTAATTTTCAGATCATGTTTTTAATCCAAATATAACATATTTATATGTTTTTGGAATCAGCAAAGGATGGAGAATAAGATGAACGTAAATTTGGATCGTTTTATACAAAACATATTTTTTTACAATTTTCAGATTTTTAATGACCAAAGTCATTAATTAAGTTTTAAGCCACCAAGCTGAAATGCAATACCGAAGTCCGGGCTTCGTCGAAGATTACTTGACCAAAATTTCAACCAATTTGGTTGAAAAATGAGGGCGTGACAGTGCCGCCTCAACTTTCACGAAAAGCCGGATATGACGTCATCAAAGACATTTATCAAAAAAATGAAAAAAAACGTATGGGGATTTCATACCCAGGAACTCTCATGTCAAATTTCATAAAGATCGGTCCAGTAGTTTAGTCTGAATCGCTCTACACACACACACGCACACACGCACACACGCACACACGCACATACGCACATACACCACGACCCTCGTTTCGATTCCCCCTCGATGTTAAAATATTTAGTCAAAACTTGACTAAATATAAAAAGGAACAAGAACAAGAAGAACAAGAAAAACAAGAGGCGAAGCCTTCAAGGCTCACGTAAGAAATCGACAAACAGTAACACAAACTCAATCACTCCGTCACACATACACACACACACACACACACACACACACACACACACACACACACACACACACACACACACACACACACACACACACACAGTAAGCATAGGTGAAACTGTGCAAGAAAGCGAGACCCTGGATCTGCCAAGTAGTCTCGGCCCGCTCACAATAACAATGACCGAGACTTTCAGTAATTCCTTTGCGTGACGTCTAACCCTCTTACGTCATAATGTGACGTCTTCAAATAGTTTCTATCACACACGTCGAACACTTTTGACCGAGACTGACGTAATCCATAGACTCGGAAATGTTAAAGTTTCTATCACACACACACACACACACGCACGCACAGACAGACAAAGTTTATCATCGCATAGGCTACACTTACGTGAGCCAACAAGTCGCGTAAGGCGAAAATACAACATTTAGTCAAGCTGTCGAACTCACAGAATGAAACTGAACGCAATGCAATTTTTCAGCATACCGGACACTCGTAGCATCGTCAGTCCACCGCTCATGGCAAAGGCAGTGAAATTGACAAGAAGAGCGGGGTAGTAGTTGCGCTGAGAAGGATAGCACGCTTTTCTGTACCTCTCTTCGTTTTAACTTTCTGAGCGTGTTTTTAATCCAAACATATCATATCTATATATTTTTGGAATCAGGAACCGACAAGGAATAAGATGAAAGTGTTTTTAAATTGATTTGGAAAATTTAATTTTGATCATAATTTTTATATTTTTAATTTTCAGAGCTTGTTTTTAATCCAAATATAACATATTTATATGTTTTTGGAATCAGAAAATGATGAAGAATAAGATGAACGTAAATTTGGATCGTTTTATAAAATTTTTTTTTTTTACAATTTTCAGATTTTTAATGACCAAAGTCATTCATTAATTTTTAAGCCACCAAGCTGAAATGCAATACCGAAGTCCGGCCTTCGTCGAAGATTGCTTGACCAAAATTTCAATCAATTTGGTTGATAAATGAGGGTGTGACAGTGCCGCCTCAACTTTTACAAAAAAAGGATATGACGTCATCAAAGGTATTTATCGAAAAAAGAAAATAATGTCCGGGGATATCATTCCCAGAAACTCTCATGTAAAATTTCATAAAGATCGGTCCAGTAGTTTGGTCTGAATCGCTCTACACGCACACACGCACACACACACATACACCACACCCTCGTCTCGATTCCCCCCTCTACGTTAAAACATTTAGTCAAACTTGACTAAATGTAACAAGAAGAACAAAGACAATCTCAGGCAGTCATTAACCTAGGGCTTTTTTTTTAATCAGTGACCTGGTCATACTGTAACTGTAAGATTAGGAATATTGTTTACGGAGGATCAACAGAAATCTGAAACGAATTTGTTGCTATGCAACTAACACACGCTTTTATAGCTACTTTGATTTGATATTGTGCAACTTTAATTTTTTTTCTGATACAATTTGAAGTAAAAGGAACGCTGGTTCAAAGCCTAAGTAAATGTAAAGTACTCCCATATTGCGGGGATCCATTCATTGCAGCGTAAACAAAGCGTGAAATTCAAGCACAAAACACTGTGTGATCCTTCGTGGGCAATGTCCAACAATTTTTAGTATAGGTTGATGTCACCGCTCAAAAGAAGACCTTGGTTTATGTCTGCCTAAGCGTGTCTTCTTTTGCTTCTTCGCCTTTCCTCCCTGTTATGTTTTTGCGGAATGTCTCCTTTTGGAGGTACATTGGCGACAAACACGTGTGTGTATGTGTGTGTGTGTATGTGTGTGTGTGTGTGTGTGTGTGTGTGTGTGTGTGTGTACCCCCGTTTCCACAGGTTTGGTTGCCTAAATCACCATAAGGCAACCATCCACACGTGGATGGCAACCTAAACTCTGGATGACAACCTAATTGTGTGGATGGTCGCTTCATTTAACACCGTTAAATTGACTTTTTTGACGGAAAGAATGTCATAACAATGTTCAAAATGACATTATTTCCGTCCTCTATAGGCGACGAAATAGGTCAAATTTTGTGCATTTTTTAGTGCAAAATTCTTCGATGCCGGAGCGAGTACTGCACCCAGTGCTGTTGTAGTGCAAGTGCACTAGAAAGGCACTACACCCAGTGCCGCCTCTTAGGTAACCATCCACACTTTAGGTACGTGTGTGTGTGTGTGTGTGTGTATGCGCGCGTGTGTGTGTGTGTGTGTGTGTGTGTGTGTGTGTGTGTGTGTGTGTGTGTGAGTGTGAGTGTGTGTGTGTGTGTGCGCGCGTGTGCGCGCGCGCGCGTGTGTGTGTGTGTGTGTGTGTGTGTGTGTGTGTGTTTAAATAAATAACATATTTGATACCCATGTCAATCTGCATAATTAATTCAGCATAAGATACCACTCTGCACAGAACGCAGACATGCTGACATTGTTTGGCATGAGTCCAAACGGACGGATGCTCTTAACGCAGAGTCGTGTGCTGATTGAGGTCGTCGTTTCATAGCTTACGAGAAATGGAGGCAAAGAAAGCAAAAAGCGTCCTGAGAGAAAATAGCAAGACAGACCGAAAATAAACAAATATAAACAACGCTGAAGGGTTCAAGTTTGTATGTATTGGAAAAGAAAATTAAAGAATGATTGTATGGCGGTCAACGAACTGTGCATCATATGAAGGTCTTGTGTGCGGTTGAAATATTTGTTCCCAGAAACTCTGTCTCTTTCATCAAAATTCTGACTGTGAGCAACACAGAATGCTCTCAGCGACATTTTGACCTGTAACGTATTGTTGTAAAAGTATAGGTCGACATCGACGCCAATCAAAATGGCCGCTAGTTCATAGACTTAATTTTGTTGTTGTGGTTGTTGTTCTAATGTTCTCCAGGCAATCGAACTTTAGGGTCCACCTTTGAGCTTAGTAAATGCCGGCCTTAGGCATACAAAGTCGATCCTTTTAATAAAACAAGATTAAGGACAGGGCGGGCAGCAGGAGAGAAACAAACAAGAACATTCGGGCTGAGTATTCAGCGGGGTGACAAGCGAGTTGACTTAATCCTAAGACGAAGAGGCCTGCACGTCCAATAAAGACCTGCTCAGAGTGTTTTTGTCATCTCTGACGAGCTTTTTTTGCCGGCTGGTGTTTTAACGTGTGTGTGTGTGTGTGTGTGTGTGTGTGTGTGTGTGTGTGTGTGTGTTTGTGTGTGTGTGTGTGTGTTTGTGTGTGTGTGTGTGTGTGTGTTTGTGTGTGTGTGTGTGAGTGTGTAGATGTGTGTGTGTGTGTGTGTGTGTGTTCTTGTTCGTTTGTTGGTTTTGCTTGTTTTTTGTGTGAGTGTATTTCTTCTTTTGCTGAAAATAACGTGACAAGCGTTCCACGAGAGAAAATGCGTGCAGTATGAAAGCAATGCTTGATGGTCTGTTCAGAAGACTATAATTATTAAGCAGATGGAGACATGTTATGCTGGGGATAACAATATGTTTGATCTTGTTCCGCCTGTTTATAACTTTATGGCCGGGTAGCTCAGGTGGTAGAACACTGGACTTGTGATCCTAGGGTGACGGGTTCGAATCCATACCAGGACGGACACGGGTCAACTTTACGTGCAGACTCAGAGACGGTATCCATGTCCCACCCCGTGTCACCACTGTGGCACGTAAAAGACCTCGGTCATTCTGCCATAAGTGCTGGTGGCTGATTACACCTAAACTCGAACACACCTTGGTAGCGCGACTCTTGTTGCTGCAAGCTTTCCACTTGGAGGAAGCGACCCAAATGTCCCTGCTATGGGATAATACAATTAGGTAAAGTAAACTGTCGTATCTTGTATCGTCCAGTTGTTTTGTCACCTTCGTATTGACCTGATTTCAATGTTTCGTCTTTTTATATGACTATCCGCAAATTTGACAAACGTTATTGATCAGCTGCGAGATAGTCAGAGAGCCGCACTTAGTGTAGTGGTTCAACCATGCACCCACCCCCAAAGCGGGCGGGGACGTAGCTCAGTTGGTAGCGCGCTGGCTTTGTAGCCAGTTGGTCGCTATCAGCGTGGGTTCGATCCCCACGATCGGCGAGAGATTTATTTCTCGGAGTCAACTTTGTGCAGACTCTCTTCTGTGTCCGAACACCCCCGTGTGCACACATGCGCACGAAAAAGATCCCACGTTCACAGCGAAAGTCTCAGGGCTTGAAAAATAAGAAGACACGCATGCATCATCTCTCGTCTCTTATTATCATGATCGTATTTCAATACTTTGAGGAGACAAACCCAATGCTGGTGTGTCGAAGAAGACAGCCACAGCGGGCTTGTTCGAATCAAAGTATCACACCATATCTCCAGCGTATTACCAATACCTGTCCCAATATAGACCAGTTGGTCTAAGAGGACGTTAAACCCTAATAGTCAGTCAGACCCCCAAAGCTCGTTACACTGGGTTTGGTCCAACACTTGTAAGTAAAGCGATATTTTGCATATGATTATGGAAATGTATACACTCGTAAGTTCTCAACTCAACTCAACTCAAATTTTATTGGCTTCAATTTTCATAGAAGAATTTGTCTTGCGCTTGGGAGAAAGTAAGAGTATAACATATAAAAACAGCATTCATATCACATTTCATGTATCACACACAGTAATCACTAGTATAAGCCTACAATTATCACATTTGTACCTGTATCATACATGCAAATAAATAGTATCACATTTCCACGTATCACACACAACAACAAAATAATGTCTATAACCATGCACACAAGATTCTTAACAATGAGTTGTTCTGATGCTTAAACTGCACTTCTGTTAGCATTCACTTTTGTTGAATCACGTCTGCTGAACTCTGAAACCAGCTGGCGTCTGAGTGAAAACTCGACCCCTTAAAGGTAACTTTAAAGTAACTTTTACTTTCTCTCAAAGGTAACTTTTTGAGAGAGATGTTGGATGCTGTTTACCCGTGATTTGTGAAAATGTAAAACGTTTTACAAATCACGGGGCGCGCCCCGCGATTTGTAAAATGTTTTACAAATCACGTAAATGCGCCCATTTTTTTGTCATCTCCAAAGTCAAGGGATCTATAAGAATTTTTTTCCATTTTTTTCATCATGACTTAAATTGTCCCATCGTTGGGAAATTCGGGTCGCTTTCTCCCAGTGGAAAGTTAGCAGCAACACAGTCGCGCTACCCCAAAGTCAAGGGATCTATTATAATTATTTTTTTCCTTTTCATTACTTTATTGTCCAATCGCTTGGAAATTCGGGTCGCTTTCTCCCAGTGGAAAGCTAGCAGCAACAGGGTCGCGCTACCCCAAAGTCAAGGGATCTATTTTCTTTTTTTTTCTTTTCATTACTTTATTGTCCAATCGCTTGGAAATTCGGGTCGCTTTCTCCCAGTGGAAAGCTAGCAGCAACAGAGTCGCGCTACCCCAAAGTCAAGGGATCTATTATATGTTTTTCCTTTTCATTACTTTATTGTCCAATCGCTTGGAAATTCGGGTCGCTTTCTCCCAGTGGAAAGCTAGCAGCAACAGAGTCGCGCTACCCCAAAGGCAAGGGATCTATTAGATTAAAAAAAAAAAGTCTCATGACTTTATTGCCCCATCGCTGGGAAATTCGGGTTTGTTTTCTTTATTATGCTAAAAATCGTAACATTTTATCTATCGGGCCCAAACCACCCCCCACCACCTAGCATATAGAGGCTCTAAACAACAAATATTAATAATAATAAAAGGCATGTATTACTTTGTGGAATACGATCTTTTTACATTTTTACAAATCGCGGTTCTAGGTTCGACGTAATTTGTAAAATGTTTTTGCATTTTTACAAATCACGGATTAACAGATGCGGGAGGAAACTAAACAGCAGAAAGTGGGTTGAGTATTTAGCGCGGTGACAGGCGAGGTGATTTAAGCTTGTGATGAATAAGGCTGCACGTCTAATAAATATCGGCATTTTTGTATATTTGAGGGTGTTTTTGTGTGTGTGTTTTTTGTGTGTGCCAACACTGATGCATCCTTCACTACCTGGAATATAAGCATCTTTCTTTTAGTTATTTATTTTCTTATTTTCTTTTTTGTTTCTTTCAGTAAAGACAAGGTTGCAAATCTGAGCATTTTCTTCCTGCACTAATGAAGGTTTTTTTCTCTCGTATTCACTGCAAGAAAACCATCCTAGCTTAACTCTGGGATATAGCGGCAGGCTTTTTGATACGAACTAGCTGTTTACCCGTTTGTTTCGAGAAATTGTACAGTCATTTCTTGGAACCTTCCTTGATGAATATTTCCTTCTATAGTGTATATCCACAGATATGAGATTCATTTTGCTAGTCTTAACACACGCATACAAATAAACATACAGGGGAGATAAGACAAGTAAAACTGGGCATTTTCTGTCGTATCAAACAAATCAAAAAAAAGTCTCATTTCACGTGCTCGTAGCCAAGATCAGCTCCCGTTTAGATCTTTTAAATTACCAAAAGTAGTCCAAAACTCGACCGTTTTTAACAGAACTGGACTTAAGAAAAAGGCGGACAGAGCAAAACAAATGACAGGGGTGAGCCTAAAGCGGGTTGACAAGCGAGTTGACTTCATCCCCAGATGGAAAAGCCAGCACGTCCAATACAGACCTGCTTGCACTTTTTTGGACATCTCTGATGACCTCTTTGCTTGCTGGTGTATTAAGATTCTTGTTTTTTGTGGTTTGTTTTCTCTGTTGTAGTTGCCTTCATTCGCCAAATACAAACTTTGGAGCGTGAGAACGTGAGCACGCATGAATCTCTCTTAATTGGGTTTTTGTTTTTAAAATATTCACAAGAAATAAACAATTTCAACATCCACTGAACTAGCTCTCTTCTTTATTTTGGTGGTTTAAACCTTCAAACAAGCCGTGACACATTTCCCATTGGTCCATTATCTAAAAAAGAAATACAAAAAAAGAAATAAGATAAAAGTCGTGCTGGTTCAGTTAAGAAAACAACTCAAATCAATTTTTTGTTTTAGCAATTGTTTTTAATTCATTCGCAGTCAACGATGGAAGGATAGCACCTGCGCGAAATCTATGAAAGCACTGTACAGTCATTAACCGTGTTACTCATTCTGTATTGTTTTGGATTAAGCATGACTTAAAAGAACAACAACAAAACCAACGTCATTAAAAATAATCCCCAAAACATTTTTCTCGTTACAGGGTGTACGTGTTGCATGACATTGCGTCGTCAAAGTGAAACGAATTAGACAAACAACACTCCGCGACACAGCCCAATGTGATTGCAGCTTAACAAACCCCTGAGCACATTCTACAGACCTGCCCACACCTGGAGACAGCACGCCATCACCAGAAGACACCCGCCTGGGCACCAAGCTCTTGGGACCCGCTGCCGAACTGCTGAAGACTGCAGACTTCATGGCAACCACCGATCTGACTATATGACGGCCATAAATATCGAACGCAGAAGAAGAAGAAGACGACACACAACACCTAACGTCACCAGTGGCCAAGGGTCGACGTACGATGGTTCATTACTACAAAGCATGCCGTTACGCTGCACATTATTACTGCTTAATGACACGCATCAGGTGTCATTTTAACTGATTTAGTAGGACTGCCTGGTGATGTACTTCAATAACAGAAGAAGTAATGTGTCATTAACTAAGAGAAGTGTGTGTGTGTGTGTGTGTGTGTGTGTGTGTGTGTGTGTGTGTGCAGGGCCGGACTAGGCTAAGAGGAGGGGGGGTTGCCAGTGGGGGTCAGGGGGCAAAGCCCCCTGAAGCTGATGGGTAGGTCATATTCTGAGATAGCAAAATGGTCGCTCCTTGCATGAAACGGCATAAAATAAACAATAATAAAAAATGTTTTAAATAAGTGAGGTACATGTTTAGGCTAGGGGGGGGGGGTTGCGCAACCCCCATAACCCCCCCGGTAGTCCGGCCCTGGTGTGTGTGTGTGTTTGTGTGTGTGTGAGTGTGTGAGTGTGCGAGTGTGTGCGTGTGTGTGTGTATAGGTGTGTGTGTGTGTGTGTGTGTGTGTGTGTGTGTGTGTGTGTATTCGTGCGTGCGTTTTGCGCATGCGTGCGCGCATGTATGTGCGAATATTTAGGTGTACCCATGCTTGCGTGCACTAGTGCAATCGTGAATTGTATGCATGTTGGTGCGTTCGTATGTGTGCATGATCATTATCATCTCCACACGAATCCCCATCAACAAGCCAGACACGCTGTCAAAAGAAGTATCAGAACACACCCTAGTGTTTCGGACACTAATACAATTTCGAACTACATCGCTGTTACCATCGTGATGTATTAAGATCTCATCACCACCGTCACTTCCATTTGTTGCTAGGCAACATCCAACGAACAGCAAGGAAAGCCTCGCGTTCAGCTGTCTGACCAACCATAATTATCTGATGGATTCGTCGCAGTAACGTCAAACATGACAAAGTCCGGAGCAGTGACAGATCTCTTAAAGGTACCGTATATCCCCTGCAAGCAATCTTGTCAATTAGCCTATACATGTCTGTTTAGGATTCTACAGGGGATAAGAACATTCTTCAGCTTGGAAAGGGCCCGGGTAAAGGTAAATGTCGTCCCATAACCATATCATATCAAATCATTTTAATTATCTGTACTTCGGTGATGATTTTGACTTCTTGTTGATGTTGTTGTTGTTGTTAGCCTTTTGGCCTTTTTAAAAAAAATGACATAATTGTATAGTAAATGCAAGGAGTGTATGGACGTATGGTTGTTTCCACACCAGGACAAATACCAATGGCTTGTATGCTATATGGTGGATTAAATTCTTGTTCTTGTTCTTGTTCTTGTTCGTTTCAGAGAGAGAGATATTATGAGATCTCAATTTTGCTAGGGCCAGCGGACTTGAGAGCGCTCGTAAAAAATCGGGTATTTGTATTTGCCCCGAGTGAGGGTCAATCCCTGACCGCCAGCGTAAGACTCGTCTTCGACTCGGCTTAGTATATCATACCCTATCACTACGGCGAAAACACGATCTGTTAATATTGTCTCCCTTAGGAAGTAAAATACATGCGCTGGAAAATCTTCCTGAGCAATCAGAAAACAATGATAAGAAGGAAAACGAGTGCAGATAAGCTTTCCTTGGTACAGGCAGACCGACAGACAGAAGCAGACACACACACACACACACACACACACACGCACACACGCACGCACACACACACGCACACACACACACACACACACACACACAAACACACACACACGCACACAAACACACACACACACACACACACACACACACACACACACACACACAGAGTAAAAAACCCAGACTCGCTGATTTTGCTCCCTCCGTCCCCCCATCTCTCCCTTCTTCTCTTATACCCGTTCCTTCACCATCGACTATCCTTTGTATTCGATGCCCCCAACCCTTCTCCCGAAAAAAGCTCACTCGCATACACAGCCCCTCTCTCACTCCCTCGCCCTCTCATTCCTACTCATCCCATCTTCCATTCTTTGAGTTTCGTCCATTCAACCAGAGAACGTCACTGTACGTCGCTTCCTGAGCTCATGCAATCTCCTACAATTTGTCAACGTATCTGCGAAATTGTGCGTCATTGCTATATCTCGTTAATTGTAGGCCTACCCGTAATCAACTAATGCAATGCGTGTACCAGTGAATCAGTATGTTCTTCAACAATGACGTATGTACGCACTTAGCGGCTCTCCAGTCAAGAGCTTTGAAGTCTGATCAGATGAGATATCGGCCTCAGTCAACAACAACACATCAAAGAGATGCGTCAGGTTTGATAACGAATCAGTGCATTCATCACTGAAAATGATCCGTTAGAGGTATAATCATTGGTACGTATTTCTGATCTTTTAGGAATATCATGGTCCAGGCGACATCATTGTTTCATCATCGACTATGATCTACTGAAGGTGTTCTCGAAAAAAAGGACAACATGTTTTTTTGGGTTTTTTGGTTGTTGTTGAGATCTCCTTTCGATACCATCGTCAAGGTAATACTCATTGTTGCAGCGTTAGCCATGGTCTACAATAAGGTGTTCTGGAAATATGTACACAACATATTTTATATCTAATTCTTATATGATCGAGGCAATCAACATAGCTGTTTCATTAGTTGCAATGATCTTTTAAGATGTGATATGAAAAAAAGTTGGCGAATGTTAACAATGAACTACAAAAAGTGCTTTGAAAATAACGGGCACATTGTTTTACATCTGTTTTTAATATCAACGTCAATTTATGACTGTTTCATCAGAAACTATAATACACAAAACGGTGTTCTGGAAAAATCATCAAGGAAATAGTTATGACAGTTTTTGTTAAAGGCACAGTAAGCCTCCCGTAAACCATCACAGAGCTCCCCGAGCGTCTACATACTGTACAAGCATACTTCCATTTGAACGCTCACCGAACGGGAACATCCTGGCTGCTTTCTGTCGAGCGTGAGAAATTTTCAAAGAATTTATTTTCGTGGACTTGCTCCTCTACAACAATGGCGCCTCGTTTTGGTGCTGGACGGCCGTTATGAATATTCAGTACCGGAAATCACGCCCGGACAGTAAGCCTCCCGTAAACCATCACAGATACTGTCAGGCTTTTACACACAGTAGAAACACCCTTCCATTAATTTTGAACGCTCACCAAACGGGAACATCCTAGGTGACCTACGTAAAGAGCGAGCAATTTTTAAAGAATTAATTTTGCAGATTGTCTCGAACACTTTTTGGACCCATCCTGAACTCAGGTCAAAAATGAGTTACTTCCCTTAAACTGGCGATAGCCGTGGATCGATGATTATCAGAATGTTTTTGGACCGTGGTGCGTTTTTGCGCTAGACCTAACTTTTAAAATCTAAATAATAAATTGACAGCTTGTTACACAAACATTCTTTTAATCATAAAATAATTCTTTTTTCATCAAGACAAGATCAGTGCAATTCGAAGTTGTGAAAGTTTGAAAAAAGAAAAGCCCGGAAGCAGGGTCACGCAAGGGTCGTAGCAGACGACGGTTTATGCATATCGCGTTCCTCTCAACAGTCAAAAGCCATCGCTAGAGTTCTTGTGCACCACAGCCGTTTGTTTTGTGCATAAAAACGTGCTATTGTAGATAATTCACATCGAGTTGCATTCAAATGACTAACTGACGACTACATTGTGAAAAAGGGAAACTGGATCACACGGGTTCACGATGGCTCAGGGGTAAGATAAACCACGCAAAAATAAATTCTTTGAAAATTGTTCGCTCTTTACGGAGGGCACCTAGGATGTTCTCAATCGGTGAGTGTTTAAATGAAAGGGTGTTTGTACTGTGTGTAAAAGCCTGACCGTATCTGTGATGGTTTACGGGAGGCTTACTGTGCCTTTAAAGTAACAATAACATACAAAAATATACCAAGAAAAGAAGTTGGTAAATGTTTTGAATATAGATCTTATTCGGATTTCATCGTCGTCGAAATATATCACTGTGCAACCAGTGAAAATAATCTATGAGAAGTTGTTCTGAAAAAAAGCTTAACATTCAGATGTCGTATATCATCTTCACGGCAATATCAATGCCGTGTGCATAATTTACACCAGTGGTGACAAAGACGATGACTGATAAAAAGGCAAACATTTCAGATCTGGTTTCGATAATATCTTCAAAGCAACATGATTGACGTAAGCATGACTTACGTAGTGTCCACACATCTATGTATCGATCGAGTAACGACATGAAGTAGATGTAACAAGTTTTGTGACGTAACAAGTTTCGTGACGTAAACATTATCAGACAAATTGCTTTTTTTTAATTTTTTTAATTACATAGCGTCCACATATCTATGTATCGAGTAACGACATGAAGTAGGTGAAAGTTTAGTGACGTAAACTTCATCAGACAAATTGCTAGTTTTGTAAACTGTATTGGGTACTTCAAAAAGTAAAAACAACAACAACAACAACAACAACAACAACAACAACAACAACAACAACATTGTTTTGTTTTGTTTTGTTACCCAGCTCTGAACCCAAATTAATTTCTTTATTTATTGGCTTATTATGACAGCGGTACAATTTAGGCATAGAGAAAAAAAAGGGACGATTCTTTGCTCTCAATGGCATACTGTTCAGGCATCATCAGTACATATAATGCATACGCATTAATCAGCAGAGAAGTAACTTACATATCAGTGCGACCAATATAGCAGGCTCAAGGCCAAGGTGCTAAGAGAAACCATGAATATTTGAGCAAATATTGTTATTGTGTCGTCAGAGCATACAACGGCACTCGCCTTTATTATCAAAACAATTACTCAAATATCACAGCGACCAACTACCGAGCTTAAGCAAAGGAAATTTGTAACATGAGCATCATTGTTGAGTATATCCCTCATACTTTGTTGATTGGGAATAATTGCATTTGTCATCATTTTCACGAGTTTTCATTCACAAGCACCTGGGAAATAAATCTCATGTTCCCCAGGCAAAAATCCCCGGTTACCATAGTTGCAGGAAGCAGGTTATACATGAATAATCAAAAAGCAAACCCAATAGAAACGCTCGGGGATTTGTCGGCTCTTTTCATTGGTGTTTCCCCAGACCTATAAACAGACGACACGACACTGCTTTGCAAAGTTCCAAAAACGAACTTGCAAACTGGCAAAAGTAAACACAAAACAAAACTACTTCATGAAAGGTCATACATTCATCAAAAACAAATGAAACCTAGCGATATGTTTTGTCTTCTTACAGAGTCATGGGGTGCGTGTATATCTGTGTTTCGATACACAGACGTTCGGAGAAACACGAACGTCAAGTTCAAGTAAAACGACACCTGACACACACATTTTGACCCGTGCACAAGACGTTTTATCGATAAACGAAGCACAAATAAGAAACAATAATAAAAGCAAAGAAAATAGCAACAAGATATGCAAACATCTAACAAAGCCGAGCAAGCAGAATGACAGGTCTAATGAAAAACAAAGAGGTACTGAGTCCGAAACAAGCTCGCGATTCTTTCCTTCGCTGCACGACGCAAATCTTCTGTGACCTTTGACCAAACGTAGCTTCCACATTCGATCACTCAGCTTAATATTTACAACAGAAAGCCGAGGGGGTGGAATACCGAGATGAACCTACAGAACTGTGCATCCTCAAACCTGACATATTCATCCCAACATTTAATGAACTCAAAAACACAGAAAGTTGCTTTCACACGCCAGCTTTGATTGCCAGTGGTTATCAAACCGGGACTCGTGTGGTTATCAGCACGGAACCCGTGTTTCAAAGCATGGCTCCCTGGGTTGATTGTGCACTTATTTTCTCACAACCAAAAGGAAGACAAAAACGATGTTTGGTGGTTGGTTGACAGACCAGCTTTTTTTGTCGGTCCTCGGGGGGCATATCGACTTTTGTTTCATATTTATTGACCGCGGCCTTCGGCCTTGGTCAATAAATATGAAACAAAAGACGATATGCTCCCCCTCGGACCGACAAAAAAGCTGGTCTGTCAACAACCCATCAAACATCTTATATTGTCTTCATTAGCGTGAGGGGATGAGGCATGATCAAAGGATAAACTAAGAGTAACATGATCAAAGCATAAACTAAGTATCTCTCAACCAGTATGTAAAGTGCGTATTATCGGCACTGACGTAGTCCTCCTGATAACCGGTCCTTGCGAATACAATACTGTTTAAAAATGTTGCTTCTTAAGCAAAACGTCCATCAAGGAAAGAGTTTGTGTTGCGTGAACAGTCAAGCAAACTGTGTGGGCGGAGAGGGGGTGTTTGTGGCAGGGGTTGTTAGGGCGTGGGGGGGGGGGGAGATGCACTCTCATCGCATGCATACTGCCATAGACACTTCGCCATAGCGTCTGCGGTCTACAGAGGCACAAGACATCCCCTTCCAAATATACTTGATTAAGAAAATTCCAAGAACACTGATCATGAAAAGTCATGAAAGGTTAACGAATAAAACGTCTAGTATGATACAAAGCAGCACGTTCACAAGCACCTCGGCCTATCAGTCTTTTTAAGCGTGGAAACAAAATGCACAACAGTGGGGATGTCAATTGGCAATGGCATTCGGCGACACGCCAAAAAAACACCATATTTACCCTAATCAAATCGCCAAAATGTTGCAGTCGCTGTTGGGTTAAGGTGACGTCACGGACTTCCGAAATCCTCCGAACTTTGCCGAACCTTGAATGTCCATTTCAGTAAATGTAACAATGAAATTAATCCTGGAAGCATCGCTGGTTCAACAGACACATAACAACAAAGAGATGATGGATAAATACTTGGTTCTTCAAGGGATGGCATAAAGGAGCAAGTTTTCTTAAAAAGGTGTTACAAAGCCTACCTTTGTTGCACGTGTCCTTGGTCCGAGAAGTGTTTCTATACGCACATTGTTTTCCTAGTGCCGTAAACCCTTTTCCAGAGCTTAGCTGTGATTGCAGTAAGCTTCCCAGAAAGCTGGCAGGAGAACATTTTATGTTCAAAGCTGAGCAATGCACAACTGTGTTGCTCGTTTCTCCGGTTCATCATTTGCTTGCATCCGCACTTATGTCCCTTATTACCCTTTACTCCTCCTTCCCAACCCTCCCTTTTGCATTGTAAAAAGGAGCGCAAGCGTAAGATAGAATTTGTTCACAGAATAAAGCATCATCTCGCGATATTTTGTATCTGACGCGCGGACAAACCCTTGCTCGCACCCGTCTCCTTTTTCTCCGGGATAAGGTAGAACATACCCGCCCCTTCCCCCCCCCCCCCCCCCCCACCCCTGTAGATTTCTATAAGATTTGTACACACACCCATTATCGCAGGCGTCTTTTCATTTTGACTCCATGGATTTGACATTCAGCGGAACATTATGTAACATTGTTTATACAATCCTTCATGATTTTGACTCCACTCTCAATAAACAAGAGAGGTTGTCCCGCTGTATCCATCATGGCTGTACCCTCCCTTCCCCTTGGCAAATAATGATTTCATGTCTCATCCCAGACCAGAATTCCTTCTTACGATTTTTCTGACAGAGAAAGGAGACATGGCACTCGAGGAGTGTATTTTTGTTACAAGTACTGAAGTAGAAATTAAGTGTTCGCATTTACCGGAATTTGCCGGTTCTTTATTTCAATCAATCAATTAATCAATATGAGGCTTATATCGCGCGTAGTCCGTGGGTACAGTTCTAAGCGCAGGGATTTATTTTTTATTTTTTTAATTTTTTATTTTATGCAATTTATATCGCGCACATATTCAAGGCGCAGGGATTTATTTATGCCGTGTGAGATGGAATTTTTTTTTACAAAATACATCACGCATTCACATCGGCCAGCAGATCGCAGCCATTTCGGCGCATATCCTACTTTTCACGGCCTATTATTCCAAGTCACACGGGTATGTTGGTGGACACTTTTATCTATACCTATACAATTTTGCCAGGAAAGACCCTTTTGTCAATCGTGGGATCTTTAACGTGCACACCCCAATGTAGTGTACACGAAGGGACCTCGGTTTTTCGTCTCATCCGAAAGACTTGAACCCACCACCTAGGTTAGGAAAGGGGGGAGAAAATTGCTAACGCCCTGACACAGTGTCGAACTCGCAACCTCACGCTTCCGAGCGCAAGTGCATTACCACTCGGCCACCCAGTCCTTTATTTGACAATACCGGACAAGAAAATGTTTAGACGGTTAGTCCTGTCTGATATTTGGATTTCATTTTACATTGTTTACCTACACACACAATAAGTAACTTATTAATCTTTCTTTCGTCGGTTTTTGTGACCAGTTGTTCGAGTTTTACAAGTTGACAAAAATGAGCCAAACTGTGTGTCATCTTGAACACGCGGCCAGTACAACTGGCCTTGACACGGAACGATTCAAGGGGGGCAATCTCAAGTCATCTGAAAGAGGGAAATCCAAACGCAATCCGCCTTGTTCGATTTTATGGGCTTGGACGATAGAGAAAAATAAGAAAAGCAAAAGCTGGAGTCCAGTCTGGACGAAACTGCTATCAAGAACGCAGAATTGATTTTTTCTGAGTTTTTTTTAGCCGTAAGCGCCATGTTTATCGGAGCAGGAAACTCTTCCAGAGTGAGGCCCCTTTGTTGGTTTCACTGCGGTGAACAGCAGTTATGAGAAATTCGAAATGAGAAATGGCGCTTACGGCTAAAAAAAAAACTCAGAAAAAATCAATTCTGCGTTCTTGATAGCAGTTTCGTCCAGACTGGACTCCAGCTTTTGCTTTTCTTATTTTTCTCTATCGTCCAAGCCCATAAAATCGAACAAGGCGGATTGCGTTTGGATTTCCCTCTTTCAGATGACTTGAGATTGCCCCCCTTGAATCGTTCCGTGTCAAGGCCAGTTGTACTGGCCGCGTGTTCAAGATGAACTGTGTGTGTGCCTACTTCACATTTTCTTCTCTAATATAACTGTTCGGTTAGGTTCCTTCAGTGTTCAGGTTAGTTTACTAGTCTTGAGTTCAAGTTAATGCCTGAACCTCCTTCTTTTTCTAAGGGTTCTATATACAGAGAAAATGATGTAACATTGTTTGTGCAATGCAACGTGCTGTTTACTTCTCTCTATGTTAAAGACCTATCTCGCGCTATCAACCATCCCTTCTTTCCCACATTAAGAATCTGAATTACTCATTTGATTTTCTCTCTCGCGCCAGGGAAGCCTTACTCAAAGTTTGTATTCATCCCCACTGAGAGAGTTTTCGAGGTTTGTGCTTTGTTTGATGTTATTTTCGTCTCTGGCGTTGTTGTCGTCCCCGCTTGTCCAAACCCTGAGAAAAGTGATTCACCTTTTTTTTTATTAAACTTTTATTTAAGTTCAAGGAGTGCTTAAGCCAGAAATAGCAAACAAAATTGGGCTTAACGTACTAATTTCCAAGATTATGATTGAAGATTGAGTCTGGGGTATTAGACTGTTCAAGTTTGCACAAGTATCACCGCTGAATAAATTAGTTACTTAGAAAACAAAAACAATATTCGATATTCGAGTTAAAATATCCGCTTGCAATCAGTTCTGTATTAATCCTGTCTATAGTTTAACTTTGGTCGCGTCATTTAGGCGAGTGATATATATAAATGTTACTTCTTGTCCTCAAGGGTATTCCAGCCTTAAAGACAGTAACACCTGTATAATATTACAGACAGAACCAGGCTTTAAATAAGATATTAATATACACTTTGGCTTGATTACATACCACCAGTTACCAGCTTGGCTGCCACCTACTGAAAATCAGTGATTTTCCATGCTTTCTGGCCGAAGAGCAATTGGCTTAAGGCGGTCCTTAATTAAGCCCGAAGTCGACTTCGCGAAGTCTTTTTACCGAAAACTCAGTGCTAAAGTTTCGTGCGACTTCGCGTAGTCGACTTGGCCCAGTTAAGGACAGGCTTTAAACCACCAAGGATGTGATCCATCTGTTCTCAGCCTAACGCGACTCTACACTTGAAACGCAAGTCAACGTGTCAGACAAAGTAACCTCTCTCCAGCATGTGTTCTATGTCTTTTTCAGCCTATCTTCGACTTGCCCACCTCCCTCCCATTTTGTTCTTACCTCCTTTTCCTGGTACCCACCACCACTATGCACTGACCACCTCTCACCTCTCTCATATCCCTATCCTTCACCTCCAACCCCACCCTATCCACCCCCACCCTATCCACAAGAAAACCTGCAAACACAAGAACAAAGCCCAACATTGTTTACGGAGTCGAGACGGCGTTTAAGGTTCCACCCCTAGCTTCCCGACAGACTGAACAAATGTTGCATCCAATTTGCCTCCCCTCCTACACCCTCCTCCAACCTCTTGAACTGACGGTCTTTCCATCATCTAGTACGTATACGAATAATCTCCCACACAATATTTCACCCAACGACTTGAAGTTTGAAACATCATATTCTGAGACGACTGTTGGCTTTCCTCCTGGAAATGCCCGAGAACATTTCAGAGTTGACTGTTTACTCTTCAACGTCCGGGTGTAATGCCTTCCTAAGCGTGCTTTCAGACACCCCCCCCCCCTCCTCCCATCATCTTAGCGCCACCCCCCTCCTGCCGTCATCTTAGTGCCCCCCCCCCCCCCCTCCCCATTTTGGGCTTTTACCTTTGAAACCTAAGTTTGAAGCCAACCTTTCTCTCCCCCCCCCCCACCCCACCCACATTCTATTGCCGCCACCCACCCAACTTCTTGCCAAACCTGAAAACATAACAATTAAGACCATGGTATAACGTTGTTTACCCAGCCCACCATGCGTTTTAAAGCTTTCAATCGCTGCTAGCTTCCGCTCCGACTGATGGCCGCCCAAAATAGTTGCATCTAATGTAGTTACTGCAGAAGTGCTGTCTTCCATCGTCGCGCTAAAAATTCCTCCTCTTAACATCGCTGATCCCTTTTGATTGCCGTCAATGGACTCAAGGTGTGTGTTTTTTTTAGAAGAATGTTCCTGCTTTGTTGTTGCTGTTGTTGTTGTTGTTGTTGTTGTTGTTGTTTTTCCTCCTGGGCGAGAGAATCCGATTTAAACACAACACACACATACACACACACACACACACACACACACATGCACGCACGCACGCACGCACGCACGCATGCACGCGCACACACACACACACACACGCACACACACACCAACACACACACACACACACACACACACACACATACACTCACACATACACTCACACACTCACATACACATGATCATTGTTCTTTCCCCCCCCCCCCCTAAAAAAAAAAAGAAAAAAAAGCCTTTTGTGAACAAGCAATACACACTTCTGCAAAGTTCGTGTACAAAACGCCCTCTTTTTGTAAATAACCTTCCATTTATTCTTTCCTTTTTTCCATTTTATCCAGTAAGCAAACAGGTCGTAATTTACACAAATGGCAATGGTTAAATCCCTTCCTTAAACACAAACAAAACCAATTTTTAGTGCTTTCTTTGCTTGTAATTGTACCCATTTGCTTTTTGTTTTTGTCTTCTCTTTCCTTCTATTTTCTTTGTTTTTGTCTTTTAGTGAGAATTCAGTGAAAAATCCCTGGAGGCCCGTTCGGTTCCATTAAGTCTTATAATGGCGGCAAGACATGTCCTCGTCTTCTAAATCACGTGACATTCACATGCCCTCGTTTCTGTGGTAACGGGGGGATTTTTATGGTGCCGTTGTTCTTTGTGGCTGATTTCCCTTCTTTTGTTGTGAGTGTTTTTGTTTTTTGTTGTTGTTGATTTCCTTCTTTTTTTAGAGGCGTGTGTGTGTGTGTGTGTGTGTGTGTGTGTGTGTGTGTGTGTGTGTGTGTGTATGTGTGTGTGTGTGTGTGTGTGTGTGCGTGTGTGTGTGTGTTTGTGTGTGTGTGTGTGTGTGTGTGTGTTTAAATTCATAGCTTTTCTGTCTTTTGTACACAAAACATAAATACAAAATGAGGTCATCGACATCTTGAAAAGTAAGCTTATTTTACTCGAAGAACACAAGTAAAGGTCATTTCCATGCACTGCTGAAAGATTATTGGCAAAGGCAGATATAGTCAGAAATTACTCCCTTTTGACATTTCAAAGGATGCCTTCCAAAACCTTGACAAATCTGAGATGATTTAAAAATATGGATTACACAAGAAAGAAGGTACGTAATGTATTCATAGCCAGAAGGTGACAGCATAATGGCTACAGCAAATGTCGACTTTTTCCCCCTCATCCTTTTCAAATCGATGTTCGCGAAAAGATTTTCAATTGAGCCGTGGATGATGAATCGAGCAGAACCCAGATTACGTCAAACGCATTGCAGACTTACTGCAGTATCAACGCATAAAATAGCAGTTATTTCTGAACTCAAAGCGAATCGGTGGATAGCGATTTTGACACTGTCGACTAAGGGAGATGAAGGAGTGATTTACAACTCTTGCTGCTGGGTTTTCGATTGGTTCTGCTCTAATGAAAGGTCATGACGCTCGCAGCCAGTGACAACTCGGCGTGAAATCTGATGACACAATTATAGATCTATAGTCACACACTGCTCTGCTTCCATTAATATTTGATCTGCCCTCTGGTAGTGTCAACTTTCTGGTCTGTTCTTGGACAACGATCGAGTCCAATCTTTGAACCAGTAACAGCACTAAAATAAACACACACGCACACATACACAATCAAAGAATACTTCAATCGTCAGCTTTGTTGTGCAAAGTCAGAAAACACAAGTAGTGTTAAAGTTTTAAGTGAATAAAGGATAATTTGACTTTATTCAAGTTAATCAGCTTGCACTCATGGATGTACCACGTGTGTTTGTGAGTACTCTACTTTAGAATGTACCTTAAATTTAAACAGCGTTTACAATATTTGGGTATTATAATTTCTTCGTACAATCTAAATTGTCAGTGTCACGTTACGCTCCCTGTTGCGCACCTTCACTGAAATATTCCAGCAGACATAAGCTTACGACAGTCGAAGAACACGAGTCATTTTAGTACCTTAAAGGAGCGGATTGGATTGTACCTGATAATACAAACAAGTGAAGTAAAGCGAAATCATTACATTTAGTCATTATGTGGGCCTTACAGAACTTATTAACGCACATCCTTTGTTTCTCTCACAAAGACTACTCAGTTATCTGACCAAAACCTCGCTGCCTTCTTCTTCTTCTTCAGACATATGTTTACGTCATCTAAAAAACGAAAAGGTCGGTTCCAGTGCTACTGAGAACAGGAAGAACACTAAGCTGACCCGTGTTTTTAATGCACTTGTAGTCCCCGCGTAACTCGCTCTACATATTGTAATGCGGCCAGGCTAAGATAGTTGGTGTATGTTTCAGATAAAGGATGCTCTTACATCATGTAAAAGCCTGGGAAACAAATCTGTCATGGTTTACACGATCCCTTTTTTTTCTTTTTTTTTAATAAGGAGGGAAGGTATTTTGTATATGTACCTGGGTAAAAAGACACAATAGCCTAGACCCTCAGGACTCAGGACTCAGGAATGTTGCAATTTAGGCCATAGCCCATAAATAGGATGAAACACAATTACAAATAAAAAACATGTTCACAGGCAATCTGCTTTAACGGTTCAATCTTAGTATACATGTAAAACTGAAACAAATCCATCTGACAAAGATACTGGTTTTCCTTGACAGGAACGTAATATAAATGTACACTTCCCACATCTCAACCAAAAACAACTTCTTTTCTTTTTTTTGCCTTATAAATAAAAGTGGCTAAGCTCTTCACATGTTTAGGATTTTGTGACTGTACAAGTAGTGACAACCTACTGTACAAGTATTGACAACCTACTGTACAAGTATTGACAACCTACTGTACAAGTATTGACAACCTACTGTACAAGTATTGACAACCTACTGTACAAGTATTGACAACCTAAATGTACATGGTATTCTGCAATATTTATCAGGAATAAACTTTGTACGCAAGTCTTCATGTGCTGGACAAACAAATACAAAATGAACATCGCTTTCAATACATGTTTTGCAAAAGGGACAAAGCAATTCATCTGCTTGTATAATTTTATCATATCTGTGCTTATGTGGTTCGGTGACTGATATTCCCATTCGAAAATTGGCAAGGGCTTTAACACGATACCTGTTTACATCGGATCTTAAATAAAATTCTGTTCCAAATGTCGACTTATAATTTCTGTAAACTTCAAATCTGTCACTGTTTGACAAGTGGCTGGACCAATCTTGAATATTACAATCGATTAGACGTAGCCCGAATGTTCGCACAAACAAAGGAATTGACTGCACCCCTTGATTTTACCATACAAATCCAAATCCATATCTGCACAAACACAGGCGAATATTGGTAGCCCAATCTTTTTCATCCAGCTTCAAGAGCATGCTATATGCCTTCCTTGGTAACCTGTCTCCGTTCATTCTCGTTATTTTTAACCAATAACGTAAAGCACGCAAATGACAATTTACGAACATCGAATACCTTCCTGTGTCTCCAAGCACCATATCATTCGGAGCACGCACACTGACACCCAGAAACCTTTTCAGGGCAAACAGTTGCACTTTATCTACGATCACATGTAATCCACTGGCACCCCATACTTCTGCACCATACAACAAGATAGGCTGTACTTGTGCGTCAAACAACTTCAAAAACATCTCTGATGAGTTATTTTCCAACCTATATAAAGTGCTAAGCACACGAACAACAACGTGTTTTGCCTTACATGTTACAGAGTGTACGCCAAGTTTGTGTACGTCACAGACGACTTCCTAGTAGAGTCACCAATTATTAAGTCGGACATAACTGCTGACGTTATTTAAAAGATGGTCGGTTTGCGTACTGTATCCTTAGCGGATTATGACTTTATTCAGTTATTCTGCAGAAAAACAGAAATGCTGGAGAAAAACTGTTTGTTTCTGCAGCATTTCTGCATAATGTCATCTTTCGCGAGAGCAACGGTTTTTTTCTGCAGTAAAACAGTTTAACTGCAGTAAAATTGAAATCAAGAATGCAGCAGTAAAACGGTGATGTTGTTTTACTGGAGAAAAACTGTTTACACTTTTTCTTCAGCATTTTGGCATTATTCAATTATTCTGCAGAAAAACAGAAATGCTGGAGAAAAACTGTCTTTTCTGCAGCATTTCTGCATAATGTCATCTTTCGCCGAAGCAACGGGTTTTTCTGGAGCAAAAAATTTTACTGCAGTAAAATTGAAATCAAGAATGCTGCAGTAAAACGGTGCTGTTGTTTTACTGCAGAAAACCTGTTTACACTTTTTCTGCAGCATTTTGTACTGGCTCATTATAATGTTGGAGCACGCGAGCCCACCTCTGTCGAGAGATGGACTCATCCAGAATTACCAATAGTTACCAACTATTATACTATCCCAGGGGGCGACGAATACAAACGCTACTTTACAAGGTCGTTCGTTTTTCTCCAGAAAACTGTCACAGACTATTCTGAAGAAAAAGTGAATCGCAATAATGCTGCAGAAAACCAAGTAAACATTTTGCTTCAGAAAAACTGTTTAACTGCAGTAAAAAACGTTGCTTCGGCGAAAGATGACATAATGCAGAAATGCTGCAGAAAAGACAGTTTTTCTCCAGCATTTCGGTTTTTCTCCAGAATAACTGAATAATGTCATAATTCGCCAAGAGCCAGTACAAAATGCTGCAGAAAAAATGTAAACAGGTTTTCTGCAGTAAAACAACAGCACCGTTTTACTGCAGCATTCTTGATTTCAATTTTACTGCAGTAAAATGTTTTGCTGCAGAAAAAAACGCTGCTTCGGCGAAAGATGACATTATGCAGAAATGCTGTAGAAAAGAACGGTTTTTCTCCAGCATTTGTCTTTTCTGCAGAATAACTGAATAAAGTCATAATCCGCTAAGGATAGTACTGTTAAGAGGATGCCGCAAACGAAGCTTACCCATATTTTAAAGGCGTCCGTTTAAAGACACACTCCTTCCCATCTTAACGATCATTTCCTTCTACTTGGATTCATACCGAAAATCAATAGGAAGTAGCCAGGCTGTAGCTTTGTTCTGTGTGACCGAGTGGAAGGATGCTCTTCCCAGGACAGATAATTATGCGGTGATTTCAAAGATGGCCAACACAGAAAGGAATATAGTACATATTGCTGCTCTGATGGTGAGAAAAGTAGATGTACAGGAAACGTGGTTAGGTATTTTAGTATTGGTATTTGGTATATCTTAGACCAAACAAAAATATATGTTGGTTTTGGGTAACGAGACCAAAAAAAATAGGGTGGGTAGGTCGGCTTTTAAAAAAAAATTGTTTTAAAGATTTAGTTGAGTTAAAGGAGGTTACTTCCCTTAGTCTCAGTATTGTTTGTAAAATGTGCCAAAATGTGTTTGTTTTTTTGAAAAATGAAAAAAAGGTTTAGGGTCGTCGGGATAAAATAGGGTCGGTCGGGTTACCCTAAACCAACATATATTTCTGTTTGGCCTTATTGTCCTTGGGGAATTTGTTCAAGGTTTTTCAAGCAGCTAGCTGCTATCCCTGGGGATATCCTGCAGCAACAGAATCGTGCTACCACAGGAGCTTGTATCAAATCGCCGATCGATCATTATTTACAGTCTACTACTACTCATATACTACTACTAGTATATAGTAGTAGTATATGAGTAGTAGTAGACTGTAAATAATGATCGACCGGCGATTTGATACACGCTCCTGTGGTGCTACCCATTCTTTTCTTCTTTTTCCTGTTCGTTTTATTTTATTTTTATTGTTGCGTGTAATCGTGTTTTCCAAGTCCTGAGACATTCGCTGTGACCTGTAACGTGCGAATGCATGCACACATTGATGTTGACACCGATGAGAGTCTGAATGGTGTGTATTTGATTTTATACAGATTCTACAAAATCGCCCCCCAAAACACACACACACACACACACACACACACACACACACACACACACACACACACACACACACACACATACCAAACATGACTATAGACTTAAAGATACCCCTTCTCATGTAGACCATTAGGATCTGTCCATGCACTTACATACTACCTTTTGGTCATGCACCTTAAAGTTGCAACCTACCACATTCCTTTGCAGAGTCGGTGGTTTCTGCTGACCATACTCATTATTTGTATTGTTGACCCAAGTGTGATATTTTGCACAAATCGAGACAGGCGTTCTATGAGACCGAAGAAGCTGTCGAGTATTTTGGTTGGGCATCTTTGTCTATAATTATGTCATATTTTGGTCAAAAATACAAATAAAATGTTTGTTTTGATTCACTTTGGTTAGAATTCTTCTTATTTCACTCGATTGAACGCACGCAGTCACATAATCTCGGTCAGCAGCCTAATATGAGTTTCTATCGGCCTCCGACGTGACATTTACTAGCTCAAGAAAGGGAAATCCAATTTTCAATCGATACGGAGCATACTTTTTGTTGTTGTTGTAAAATATAAACCTTTTATCTGATAAAAGTTTTATTTCGAGAAAAAAAATGCAATCAAGATTTGCCCTAAATGCGAAAAGCTTTCTTTGGTTGTCTATTTTGTATGCCTAGTTTGTGTGCTTCAAATGGGTTTTGTGTAAGTGTGAACTTTCTTTGTACACTGCGTTGCAGCTTCATATGGTATCTTTGTTCATGTCTTCGATAATCACAAATTAATTCGTTTTGTTGTTGTGCTCTATGTCTAACAGCGCCTTAGACTTTCCGTTTGGCGAAATACCGACTGTGCATATGTGAGAATTACACCAATCCTTTTTATATTTAGTCAAGTTTTGACTAAATATTTTAACATCGAGGGGGAATCGAAACGAGGGTCGTGGTGTATGTGTGTGTGTATGTGTGTGTGTATGTGTGTGTGTGTGTGTGTGTGTGTGTGCGTGCGTGTAGAGCGATTCAGACCAAACTACTGAACCGATCTTTATGAAATTTGACATGAGAGTTTCTGGGATTGATATCCCCATACGTTTTTTTCATTTTTTTGATAAATGTCTTTGATGACGTCATATCCGGCTTTTCGTGAAAGTTGAGGCGGCACTGTCACGCCCTCATTTTTCAACCAAATTGGTTGAAATTTTGGTCAAGTAATCTTCGACGAAGCCCGGACTTCGGTATTGCATTTCAGCTTGGTGGCTTAAAAATTAATTAATGACTTTGGTCATTAAAAATCTGAAAATTGTAAAAAAAATATTTCTTTTATAAAACGATCCAAATTTACGTTTATCTTATTTTCCATCATTTGCTGATTCCAAAAACATATAAATATGTTATATTCGGATTAAAAACAAGCTCTGAAAATTAAATATATAAAAATTATTATCAAAATTAAATTGTTGAAATCAATTTAAAAACACTTTCATCTTATTCCTTGTCGGTTCCTGATTCCAAAAACATATAGATATGATATGTTTGGATTAAAAACAGGCTCAGAAAGTTAAAACGAAGAGAGGTACAGAAAAGCGTGCTATCCTTCTCAGCGCAACTACTACCCCGCTCTTCTTGTCAATTTCACTGCCTTTGCCATGAGCGGTGGACTGACGATGCTACGAGTATACGGTCTTGCTGAAAAATGGCATTGCGTTCAGTTTCATTCTGTGAGTTCGACAGCTACTTGACTAAATATTGTATTTTCGCCTTACGCGACTTGTTTTCTATTCTTTTTGATACTCTGTAAATTCGTCTTTATGCCCTTGTTAAAATTGTGTTTACTTTAATGATACTTGTCAATTCGAACCCCGTATCAACTGTCACAATCGCTATTCACTAAGTTAGTGTGGATCCCGTACTTGCTTGTCCTTTCTAGATGCCACACAGAGTCTTTACCATGCGCTTACCGTTACCTAGGTGATGATGGGTTCACCCCTCCGACGTTACGATTCGACAGATTTTTGCAAACAAAGAGTGCAAAAGGTTAAACAAATCCAGAGCGGCTGTCGACATTCTTCTTCTTCTTCTTCTGCGTTCGTGGGCTGAAACTCCCACGTACACCCGTGTTTTTACACGAGTGGAATTTTACGTGTATGACCGTTTTTACCCCGCCATTAAGGTAGCCATACGCCGCTTTCGGAGGAAGCATGCTGGGTATTTTCGTGTTTCTGTAACCCGCCGAACTCTGGCATGGATTACAGGATCTTTTCCGTGCGCACTTGGTCTTGTGCTTGCGTGTACACACGAAGGGGGGTAAGCCACTAGCAGGTCTGCACATAAATTGACCTGGGAGATCGGAAAAATCTCCACACTTAACCCACCAGGCGGCCGCGGCCGGGATTCGAACCCTCGACCTTCTGATTAAGAGGCCGACGTCTTACCACCCCGCCACAGCGCCCGTCGACATTAACTTGTTGCCTTCTGGATGTCGCATTCGGCTGTATTCAATGTGTAAGAATGGGTTTGTTGTCTGCGTGAATTATCTTACCTGTGAGATAGTAAGTCGTCTTTAGTTAGCTTCAAAGCCCCATGGGCTCTAAAGCTGAAGAAAATACACACCTTCTAAAACCTTTATTTGTATGTATCAAAAAACAGTCAAACTGCCACGTTCCAAATTTCCAGAATAAAAACAAAAGAGAATATAAATGTTTGTTAATGAAACATTGTAAGCTTATCCCAGCGAAGCTGGAGGTATCCCACATACTGTAATCGACTTGAGAAATGTTCACACCGATAATACATGATAAAGAAGGATTCGTTGTGCCCGATTATGGGCTACAGTTGGAGATGGAAGTTCACCAAAAATTGGGACCATACTAACAAAAATACGGTGGGTAAAATTGGCGCCCCCATTTTTTCAGCAAACGCCACCCAAGGCCGCTTTGGACGGGTAGAAATTCTGTACTTTCCAAGTCTATTTGTGTGTGGTTGTTCAAGACTATGGATAAAGCTCGCGTGAGAAGATTACGTCACGGTCAAAAGTCTTTGACGTCAATTATTGCATCATGACGTCATGCCTCCCTGTAGTCTTTCTCTCTCGCGCGGTGTGTGTGTTTGTGTTCATTTTGTGCACATGTGTTAGTGTTACTGTTTGTGTGTGTGTGTGTGTGTGTGTGTGTGTGTGTGTGTGTGTGTGTGCGCGCACGCGTGCATGAGTCTGTACTCGTGTGTGTGTGAGTGTGTGTGTGGTGTGTGTGTGTGTGTGTGTAGTTGTGTGTGTGTGTGTGTGTGTGTGTGTGTGTGCGCACGCGTGCATGAGTCTGTACTCGTGTGTGTGTGTGTGTGAGTGTGTGTGTGTGTGTGTGTGTGTATTTGTGTGTGTGTGTGTGTGTGTGCGCACGCGTGCATGAGTCTGTACTCGTGTGTGTGCGCACGCGTGTATGAGTCTGTACTCGTGTGTGTGTGTGGGGTGTGTGTGTTTGTGTGTGTGTGTGTGCGCACGCGTGCATGAGTCTGTACTCGTGTATGTGTGTGAGTGTGTGTGTGGTGTGTGTGTGTGCATAAGTGTATGTGTGTGCGTGTATGTGTGTTTGTTTGTAAAGGTGTGTATGTCCGTCTGTCCATATGTGCGTATGGGTGTGTGTTTTGTGGCTATGAAGTTTTTGTGAGAGAGTGAGTGAGTGCGTGTGAGTGAGTGTGTGTATGTGTGCGTGTGTGACGTGTGTGTGTGTGTGTGTGTGTGTGTGTGTGTGTGTGTGTGTGTGTGTGTGTGTGTGTGTGTGTGTAAGAAAGACTGAGAGAGAGGGAGAAAGAGTGTGTGTGTGTGTGAATGTGTGTGTGCATGAGTTTGTGTGTATGTTTGTGTGTGTATGAGTGTGTATATGTGTTTGTTTGTAAAGGTGTGTGTGTCCGTCTGTCTATGTGCGTATTTGTTTGTTTGCTTAACGCCCAGCCGACCACGAAGGGCCATAATTATCAGGGCGGTGCTGCTTTGAGATATAAAGTGCGCCACACACAAGGCAGAAGTCGCAGCACAGGCTTCATGTCTCACCCAGTCACATTATTCTGACACCGGACCAACCAGTCCTAGCATGCACTAACCCCATAATGCCAGACGCCAGGCGGAGCAGCCACTAGATTGCCAATTTTTAAGTCTTAGGTATGATCCGGCCTGGGTTCTAACCCACGACCTCCCGATCACGGGGCGGACGCCTTACCACTTGCCCAACCGTGTATGTGCGTATGAGTGTGTGTTTTGTGTGTATGAGATTTGTGTGAGTCAATGTGTGAGTGTGTGTGTGTGTGTGTGTGTGTGTGTGTGTGTGTGTGTGTCTGCGGGTGTGTGCGTGCGTACATGCGAGCCTATGTAAATGTGTGTGTGTGTGTGTGTGTGTGTGTGTGGGTGTGTGTCTGTTTGTATGGGTGTGTGTCTGTTTGTATAAGAGAGAAAAAGAGAGAGAGAGAGAGAGAGAGTGGGTGGGTGGGTGTGTGTTTGTACGTGTGCGTAAGTGTATGTGTGTGTATGTGTGTTTGTTTATATGTGCGTATGGGGGTGTGTTTTGTGTGTATGAAGTGTGTCACGATCTAGTGACATAGACCAAGAAAGTGTCACTCAGTGGGGTGCCTTCTCTTGGTCAATTGCGACTGAAAGCGCCTGTGCGTGAGTCGGGGCTATGCGGCAGAGTTTTGCTGACAGCGCAGAGCACGGATTTTTGGCGCACGGATTTTTCGGGGGTAATTCTGCTTTGCGAGGCAGAATTGTGGATAGCTGAACTTGATATGTGACAAGGTCAGTCACGTGTTATTGGCTAGGTGGTCTGTGAGAGACACAAGGACGGCGCACTTGACACTCAGCGGCAGAAGAAAAAGGATCGAATACGACGGTTTCTAGAGTATGATGGATTTCACCGGATAGAATATTCGGCACTCTAGGGGAACTTCAGCGAGTTATCACCTTCTCACTGCCACATGTTTTGCTGAGGACGAGTCGTCAAATTTTCCTTCGCCGTGCGATAGTCTTCGCATAAGTATTCGGCAAGGGGTTTTTTGGATGTTGTTGTCACTGTTGACGAACAGAGGCCATTCCAGGGAGGAAGCGGGTTTTGCTTCCATGAGAGTGCTACATTCATAGGCTGTTTGAGGTAATAAATCATTATTTAACGCTGTTGACGAGCCTGTGTTTGTGGAATGAAATACTCTCTGTTGTTCTTTCCAGGTTAGCGCATAATTTGCTCTCTGTGACGCTAAAATACTAATCTGTATATGGTTTTTGCAGATAGGGAGAGAAGGACGGAAAACGGCTGTTTTGTTGTTGTGAAAAGTCCATTTTGTGCAGGCCCACGTGCTCGATGAGATATGTAAAGATGACATGTTTAAAGGTGGAGGGTGAGGGGTAGCTGACATGTTTAGTGCACCGATGCTTTCTGTTTGCAGCCTTTTCCTAACTACTGTTCGGCTGCCTTCTGCGGGACCACGCTAACCGGCACACCGGCTAACCAGCACACCGGCTAACCAGCGAACCGGCTAACCAGCTAACCAGCGACTGGGTGCGGCGCCTGATGCCTCCACAGTTCCCTGCTTCGTCACCACGCTAACCAGCACTTCATTCGACGGAGCAGTTGTGGAGGCTAAAAAGACTAATTACAGGCCGTCCACCCAGTGGCCAAAGAAAGCTAAGTGCACCATGTCTTTGCACCCCGTTGACCACCGTTGTTATTTTTGCTATCTGTGATTATACTCGAGTAGTGACGACGTGGGGTGTGTGACACCTGCATGAACTAGCACTTTTGGAGCAGAACAGTCGTATTCTCTTATCTTTACACGGGATCAGCGTGTTACTATAATTTTCTATAGTCTAACTGGCATTTTGTCAGTGACCACGGGTTTTTTACGTTTTGTGAACGTAAAAGAACATATTTTGAGTGAAGTCTCGAGGGAGGTGGCGAGTTTTTTACATAAACAGGCGTCTGAAACTTATACTTTTGTTGTCTCTATTAAATTGTATGACTGCGAGAGTGGATCGTGGTGTGGTTAGTTAGTTAGTAGTAACTAACCGTTTCATAATCACCTTAAGTGATATATTGAAACGTGACAAAGTGTGTGTGAGAGAGTGAGTGAGTGCGTGTGAGTGAGTGTGTATGTGTGTACGTGTGTAACTTGGGATGTGTGTGTGTGTGTGTGTGTGTGTGTGTGTGTGTGTGTGTGTGTGTGTGTGTGTGTGTGTGTGTGTGTGTGTGTTCGTGTGTGATTGAGAGAGAGAGAGAGAGAGAGAGAGAGAGAGAGAGAGAGAGAGAGAGAGAGAGAGAGAGAGAGAGAGAGAGAGGTTTGTCTTTCGCTGGGGGTATGCAGTGCCTTGGCGTTGCACATCTATTTGAACTGGAAGTCACAGAGAGTATGAGGAAAAGACATACTGAAAACATAAGCAATCTACCCCTACCCTCCTGTTGGTTATGCCAAAATTTCACTAGGCCAAAAAAAAAAATAGGTCTGTTTACGGTAACCCGACCGACCCTAGTTTTTTCGCGCGACCCTAGACTTTTTTTTGGCATTTGGGGGAAAAAAAAAAAAAAATCTTGTTTTTTTGGCAAAATAACGTAAAAATATGGTTTTTTGGAAAAAAAAAATAAAAAAAATAAAAAAATCCCGACCTACCGACCCTATTTTTTTTGCCTATGTTACCGTAAACAGACCTTTTTTTTTTTTTGGCCCTATCAAGAATCTTTTCTGGGGACAAAGAACTCTTCTCTCGCGCAGCTCTGACGTAATCAATGATGCGCATTTGGCAACTTCGTCACAACTGCAGTCTCTGCATTCTCTTTTTTTGCAGCATGACCGCACTTTGCAAAGTGATGAAATAAATCATCAAATTGGGACTCTGCTGAAGACTTCTGGAAGACAAACGGACAAATGAGTGATTAGTTACAATCTTCAGTGCCTGCCTTCCTATTAAGTAGCATGGTAGAAGGCATGCGAATGCGAATTGCTGCTAGATCGTGAAGATCATCAATGCCTTTCATCAGAACGGGTAACGTGTTCAATGACAGACGAATATTAATTGCTACCATCGTCGTCATCTTTGTAGTCTTCCTGACCATCATCGGTCTCGTTATCTATTTCTACACTACGAAAAACAATGAGGAAAACGAGGGGAACCCATCAGGTGTTACATCCAGCACATCGTCTCCCCAAACGAACAGCTTATCTCCAATTGCCGGTGCCACCATAAGGGCAGATTTGGCAGCAGGGCCAGCAGTAAGCCTTTACCGGCAGTGGTACGACGGCGATGGCACGTACTACGGCAGCGAAGGGGAAGGAACGTGCCAGATCTCCAAAACCAACCTCCCGACCGCCGCTCGAAATACCAAATACCTTGTCGCCTTGAACTCTGAGCAGTTCATGAACTCCGCTGCCTGTGGCATGTGCTTCAGGTTGAAAGCAAACGGCACAGGCTTGGGCTCAGATCCCATCAAGGGAGACTTCATCATCTTCGTCAAGGACCTGTGTCCCGAATGCACAGCTGGCGACATCGACCTAGCCGAGGACGGTGACGGACGTTGGGACATAAGTATCCAGGCGGTCCAGTGTCCCGTGGGGAATACCTTCATAGAATACTGGCTGCAAGGCTCCAACGCTTTTTACCTCAAGCTGCAAGTCAGAAACACCAGAGTACCCTGCAATAAGGTGGAGGTACAGGCCAAGAACGGACAGTGGACGCAGATGAAACTGAGCAAGGATGGACACTGGGAAGGGTCGGCCGCATTCAACCCTGCTGGCGATGTCCCTGTCCGTCTGACCTCAATCACCGGGGCTGTCGTGAATGACATCATTCCCAAGCTGGACAATCAAGTGGTGATGGAGGGAAAACTCAGAGTGCAGTTCCCTATTGTTTCGTCGCTTCCATACGCGTAACGCAATTGGTAAAGCCAATGTCTTAAGTTCAAAGCAATTGATGTAACATTTTAACAGCAAAGAGCTCCGAGAGACGTGTTGGTTCTAAAAACTCTTCCAGTAGAAACAGCAGACCCAAGAGCCTTCGAGTCTTGCTCCACTTACTTCAGAAAAAAAAGATGCAAAAAAAAAAAGAATTGCCAATGTCGAGGACCTTTGTAACTTTAGAAATACCAGATAAATGGATGTTCTAATTATCTGTACCTTTTATGTTTAGCTGCATGTCCGCCGCATGTTTTAAACCCGTATTCTGTGCGACCACACGCCGGCACACCACTTAGGCCTAAAAAAAAAATAGGTGTGGTTACGGTAACCCGACCTACCCTATTTTTAGGGGCCGACCCTATAACTTTTTATTACATTTGTAAAAAAAAATACACAAGAAAACGAGTGCAGAAAACGCAATGAAAGCGAAAGCGCCCGAGTCGCACACTTATTTCCCTGTCAAGTAGGTTTAATTTGTACACATTAGAAAAACAAGTTAAAAAAAAAAGAAGAGATTGCCTGCCTTCCTACCCTATTTTTTTGGGCTATGTTACCGTAACCACACCTATTTTTTTTGTTTGCCTAATCACGGGTTCGTCAATGCGATTGCATGTCCGAGGAGATTGTAGTCCGATGCGCTCATTTGTAAATAACCGGATACCTTCGCTATGTAATATTTACATTTTTTTGGGACCTATCAGCGCTAGTATGCGTATTCGGTCCGGTGAGTCTTTCTTTCCGACAAACCCCAGCAGCGTTTCGCAAACGAATGTTCCTACAAATTATGGTTAAAAACAACCTGCGGCGGACGGCAGCTGAAAATTAAAGGTACATCAAGTTAAAAACAATCATTCAACTTGATTTATTTTACCTTACACAGGCTGTAGGAAGAGGCAAAGCATCTCGAAATGTTTCTTCTTCTCCGGAAGTGACTCATAGAACAAACAAGGCTCGAAGCTGAGTGTTATAGGGGAAGTGCTCCTAATATGGACCACTTTTTGTTTTATGCTAATAACTAGCTTGTTTTCTTGCGAAGAAGTTTCATTTTGTGTTTGGTGGTCCTTCTCTCTTAGGTTAACCGTTAGGCCTAATTAGAGTGAAATAGCTTTGATAGACATTCAGCAAAAATTAAATACAGAAAAAATCACAAAGGGTCCATATTAGGAGCCTGGGCGCCTAATATGGACCAGTGAAGCGGCCTTCACGAATCACTGTAAAAAGCCCCCTATATTTCAAAATAACAGGGCCGGACTACCGGGGGGGTTATGGGGGTTGCGCAACCTTCCCCCCCCCCCCCCCCCTAGCCTAAACATGTACCTCACTTATTTAAAAGATTTTTTATTATTGTTTATTTTATGCCGTTTCATGCAAGGAGCGACCATTTTCCTATCTCAGAATATGACCTACCCATCAGCTTCAGGGGGCTTCGCCCCCTGACCCCCAGGGGGAACATCCCTCTGAACCACCACTGGCAACCCCCCCCCCCTCCTCTTAGCCTAGTCCGGCCCTGAATAACATGATACAATTTGGTGTACAAGTCAGCCTAATTAAAATATGCTATAGATTTATCTGTTTCGGGTTGATAAGAGCATTATTTGAAGCACACCAGGAAACTAAAGAAGCTTATCAAAAACAGAGTGAAAATAAGTGAAATTATCAACTTCCACGAAAAGAAGACTTTTTGTTGCATTTTTTTTAAATCTCGAGGGCTAGTTATGGGTTATTTCCAGCAAGCTTCTTAATGAATTAATGAAAATAGCCTTTAGCTTTTATTTTCTTCGATTTGATGAAGGTGGTCCATATTAGGGGACTCGCACATACTTTGAGATGTTGCTATTATTTTTTGTTTGCAGTAGAAACTCGGGGTCAACACTGCTAAAATGTAACAAATACGGTCTTAGCTGTCATATATAGCAGGTTTTGTGTGATAAAAGCTTTGGCTGTGGACAGAAACGAGTCCGTTTTAGGCGGCATATTTAGAGTGAACGCTGCCAAAAGTGAAAAAAAGAGAAAAAGCCTAACGGTTTTGAGATTTGTGTTTCTGCAACTGTTTTGACATACATGTGCAAGTTATCCAGAAAGGGTGAATACAGCGAATAGAACTTTTTTGAGCGCTCTAGCGCCGTTAGTTTGTCAGGACTGGAGGTGGTCCATATTAGGAGCCGGTCCATATTAGGAGCCCTTCCCCTACCTTGTAGTTTTATTATGATAGTGTTGGTGCAGTGAACGATACCTACCGCATGATCAGTCCTGCGAAGCAATCCATTGTGTAGTGAAGCTTCCACGTGTTTTGTCCACGTGTTTTTGACCGGAAGTTCATTGTCCCCCTACAAACCTTTGTCTGTTAATTCAATTCTCCAAGTCGTGACTTTTTCTCACTTTGTCAATTCGTCTTTACTGTCAAGAATTTAAAAAAAAATCCTTTCTGGGGGCAAAGAACTTCTCTCGCGCAACTGTGACGTAAGTACTGACGCGCCTTTTGCACTTTCGTCACAACTGTGCGTCATCCTTTCTATTTACAGTGATGGCCGCACATTGCACGTGAACTTCGCAAAGTGATGAAAGAAATTATCAAATTGGGACTTTGCTGAACACTTCTGGAAGACAAACGGAAGAAGGAGTGATTAGTTACCATTTTAGTGCCTGCTATCATTTCAAGTAGCGTAGTAGAAGAGAGTGCGAATTGCTGCTAGATCGTGAAGATCACCAATGGCAATGCCTTTCCTCTCATCGGCTAACGTGTTCAATGACAGAAGAATAGTAATTGCTTCCATCGTCGTCTTTTTTGTTGTCTTCGTGACCATCATCGGTCTCGTTATCTACTTCTACGCTACGAAAAACAATGAGAACAACGCAGGGCCAGCAGTGCAAGCCGTTAGCCTCTACCAGCATTGGTACGACGGGGATGGCACGTACTACGGCAGCAAAGGGGAAGGAACGTGCCAGATCTCCAAAACCAACCTCCCCCCCGCCGCTCGAAACGCCAAATACCTTGTCGCCCTGAACTCTGAGCAGTTCATGAACTCCGCTGCCTGTGGCATGTGCTTCAGGTTGAAAGCAGAAGGCAAAGGCTTAGGCTCAGATCATATCAAAGGAGACTTCATCATCTTCGTCAAGGACCTGTGTCCCGAATGCAAAGCTGGCGACATCGACCTAGCCGAGGACGGGGACGGGCGTTGGGACATAAAGATCCAGGCGGTTCAGTGTCCCGTGGGAAACACCTTCATACAGTACTGGCTGCAAGGCTCCAACGCTTTTTACCTCAAGCTGCAAGTCAGAAACACCAGAGTACCCTGCAAGGTTGTGGAGGTACAGGCCAAGAACGGACAGTGGACGCAGATGAAACTGAGCAAGGATGGACACTGGGTAGGATCGGCCGTATTCAACCCTGCTGGCGATGTCCCTGTCCGTCTGACCTCAATCACCGGGGCTGTCGTGAATGACATCATTCCCAAGCTGGAAAATCAAGTGGTGATGGAGGGGAAGCTCAAAGTCCAGTTCCCTCTTGTTTCGTCGCTTCCAAACGCGTAACGCAATTAAAATAACCAACGTCTTAAATTCTAAGCAATTGACGTAACATGTTAACAGCAAAGAGCTCCGAGAGACAGAGAGAAATATTAACAGTTGAGCTTGCGAGAGACAAAACGCGAAGTAAGAAATGCATCAATGTGTGTATTCTTTGTAATCAAGATGCATACGGAAAAAGAACAGTGTGTGTGCGTGTATGTGTCAGTGTGTGTGTGTGTGTGTGTGTGTGTGTGTGTGTTTCTGTGTATGTGTGTGTGTGTGTGTGTGTGTGTGTGTGTGTTTGTGTGTGTGTGTGTGTGTGTGTGTGTGTTCAGGAGAGAGAGAGAGAGAGAGAGAGAGAGAGAGAGAGAGAGAGAGAGAGAGAGAGAGAGAGATCCGTGCGTGCGCGCGCCTATGTATGTTTGTATGTATGTATGTATGTATGTATGTATGTATGTATGTATGTATGTATGTATGTATGTATGTATGTATGTATACTGTTCAAAAAAAGAAACGCATAGCTTGTAATATTTGGTTAATTTAGTTATATGGCTACAAGGATATCCACCAAACTGCAGAAAATGTTGATCTGGTCGTCGACCTTTCGTCCATTGCCACAAGTGAGCTCTGCACGTGACACATGCGTTATCAGTGGCTACAATGTCAAAATTGCTCATTTGGCATGACCACTCGTCATGCTTCAGTGTAATCTCGTGAAACTCGGGGAATATTGAGCTCTCACCATGTCTTCCAAAACCCATAAAAGCGGATTGTTCGCCACAAAGAAATCAGACGACAATTCAGCGACGAAAGATGGCCCGATTGAGCAGAGAAGACCGCCAAATTGCATTGGGTCGTTTACAAGCAGGCCAAAGTCAAAGTGCAATCGCCAGGCACTTCCACGTGTCCCAGAGCACCATCAGTAGACTGTGGGTCAGGTTTCAAGCCACTGGCTCCGTTGCTGACTTGCCACGAGCGGGAAGACCAAGGGCGACAACTGCTGCTCACGACCGCTTCATACGGCTCCGCCACCTCCGGAATCGTTTCCTGTCGGCCTCATCTTCTGTCCAGGCTCTCCCCGGGCCACACCGATTATCGGACCAGACCGTGCGGAACCGCCTGCATGAAGCTGGTTTGAGAGCTCGCAGACCTCACAGAGGAGCTGTCCTCACCCGCCACCATCGCCAGAACCGAGTGCAGTGGGGCAACCAGCACCTTTGCTGGACCGTCCGGAATCACTGGAGACACGTGTGGTTCAGCGACGAGTCCTACTTCCTGCTCCAGCGACATGATGGTCGGAGGAGGGTCTACCGGAGAGTAAACGAACGTTACGCGCCCAACTGTGTGGATGAGGCACCCGTTCATGGTGGTGGAGGCGTCATGGTGTGGGGGGCGATCAATACTGCTGGAAGGAGCACCCTGGTGCACGTCCAAGGGCGCATAACTGCCCAGCGATACGTGGAGGAAATTCTGCGCCCACACGCCCTTCCTCTTCTGGCTGACCAGGATGCCATATTCCAGCAGGACAACGCTCGCCCGCACACAGCACGACTCACCACCCAGTTCCTCACCGACCACCATGTCCAGGTGCTTCCCTGGCCATCCATGTCGCCAGACATGAACCCGATAGAACACCTCTGGGATGAATTGGACAGACGTGTGCGCAGGCGAGAAGAAGCGCCGGCAAATCACCGCGATCTATTGCAGGCACTTCAGGAGGAGTGGGACACCATCCCACAGCAAGATATCCGGCATCTGATCCAGTCCATGCCCAGAAGGTGCCGGGCAGTTGTTGCTGCTCAAGGCAGTCACACCCCCTACTGACTTGACAGCCTCGGCACCCAATCGTATTGATTGACTGATTGATTTGAAGACTATGCAAATGAACTGTGTGTGCATTCAACTGTGTCCATACCAAATTTCAAACAAATAATCTAAATATTGGATTTTCTGTTAATTTTTTCGAAAAATAAAACAAATTTGGCAAGTAGCAACTATGCGTTTCTTTTTTTGAACAGTATATATACTAGAGGAATACCCGGCTTCGCCGGGGTGAATCGCGAGACAGAGACAAACAGCGTGGCGGTTCACCACAATCACCTTTGAAGGCGAAGTCCTGTCAAACGGGATTGAGAATTTTAGAGCTTATTTCTTAGCCCTATATTATCTGCTGTGGCTTCTCAAATGCCAGAACATACAGACAGACAAAAATCGCTAGACCCCATCACAAACAGAACTCTACAATCCACAGGTTTTTGCCCACACACACACACAAACACACACACACACAGAGAAGCCGTATATATATATGTATATCTATATCTATAAATATATAGAGATAGGTGAGAGTGTATTTTTCGCGTGGCTATAAATTGATTCAACCTTTTCACTTTGACAGTAAGAACAACTTACGGGTGCAAGGGAAGCGTTCTGGACAGCGCAGTGACATTCTAAAAATAGTAACTTAGAAACGGGAATATGGATCGAAGGCGCAAAACACTGGAGAAGATAAGGAAGAGTTACTGGGAATGGTGAATTCGCCGGGGTGAATCGCGAGACAGAGACAGACAGCGTGGCGGTTCACCACAATCACCTTTGAAGGCGAAGTCCTGTCAAACGGGATTGAGAATTTTAGAGCTTATTTCTTAGCCCTATATTATCTGCTGTGGCTTCTCAAATGCCAGAACATACAGACAGACAAAAGCCGCTAGACCACATCACAAACAGAACTCTACAATACACAGGTTTTTGCCCACACACACACAAACACACACACACACACACACACACAGAAGCCGTATATATATGTATATCTATATCTATAAATATATAGAGATAGGTGAGAGTGTATTTTTCGCGTGGCTATAAATTGATTCGACCTTTTCACTTTGACAGTAAGAACAACTTACGGGTGCAAGGGAAGCGTTGTGGACAGCGCAGTGACATTCTAAAAATAGTAACTTACAAACGGGAATATGGATTGAAGCCACACGAAGGAAGGGAGATAAACGCAAAACACTGGAGAAGATAAGGAAGAGTTACTTATAATGGTGAAATGAACACAAAAACCAAAATCGGTTCAGCGCTGCGCGCTGAGAGCACGTGTTGAAATATCTCATCGATGATATTGTGTCCGGGGTGTAGCTGAATACGGTGTCCAAATTTGAAAAAGATCCACCGAGAACTTTGGCGTTGTGATGTGGTGTAGCGGCTTTGGTGTGTCGGTATGGGGGCCCGGGTAGCTGAGGTGGAACCAAAATCGGTTCAGCGCTGCGCGCTGAGAGCACGTGTTGAAATATCGACCAGGTTGTGTCCTGTCCCGGGTCTACCTGAATATGCCCACCAAATTTGAAGCAGATCCATCGAGAACTTTGGCCGTGCATCGCGAACTCACAGACAGACACACAGACAGACACACAGACAGACACAAGTCGTATATATATCTATAGATGAGAAATATCTGTCTTTAAAAGTCTTGGCATTGACAGAATGTTTGAGACCGCTTGGAAGTGAATTCCAAAGATTAGTCCCCGAAAAGAGTAGGCTGTACTTAAAACGATCTATACGAGGCCGAGGAGCATACATTTTTGTCGGGTCTCTTAAATTGTGGGAAGTGAATTGAGAAGAAAGAGGTGCAGGCGCTCTTCCAATTATGAGTTTATGCATCAAAACGCCTTTATTGTACATGAGTCTTGATTTAGGAGGAAGAATGTTTAAAAGTTTATAGTCTTCGTTGGAAACCGAGACTTGTAATAAAATAACTTCGGCTCTTTGATTGCAGAGAGAGAGAGAGAGGGAGGGGGGGGCAGACAGACAGACAGATACACAGACAGAGACGGACAAACAGGGATAGAATGATTGAGTGGTTGTGCTCGTTTAATCGCTATAGTTTGTTTGTATGTCTGGTTGGCTGAATGCCTACCTGCCTATTACCTGTTGGTCTGTACGTCTGGCACACAGAACTTTATCGCAAAATCCGTGTTTACAGATTGTCGAAAAAATGGGACAAGTAATCTTAAGCCTTAAAGAAGTCATCTAAGGTCAAATACTTCCTCAAGGGGAAGTAAACCCATTTCAGTTTTTGAAACTAAGTCTAAGGGCTGCCATTACGACTTGGGAAAAAGCTGGAGAGCAATATGGCCCTTGTCTGAACCCAGACTAGCGATCAATATTTCTTAGTTAGTAACCTTCAGTACTTATTACTCTCAGCACATGCTGGGGCTTTGAAAATTTAACGAGACATTCTTTTACTTTCTATGGCTTGCAAGTGGGGCGTGTCATTGTGAATCTTTGTTTCTCTGAAAATTCCAGAAAGAAATTCAATTCAAACGAGTTCATTTACGGTGGTCGGTTCGTGATAACGTCCTCGTGACCGTAAAGTGCCTTGTAAACGCTCAATACCGAACAACCTCTCCACTTCGGCTCAAAACACATTGGAAGTTTTATTAGAATACTAGAAAGAACTTAAAACATAAAATGAGAAGGGACAAAATCAGTCAATGAATGCAACTAAACCAGAAGCACAAAAATACCGTGTAAACGCTCAATGCCGAGCAACCTCCCTTCCCCTACTTTAACTCAAAACCCATTAGAAGGTTTATTAAAATAATAGAAAGAACTTAAAACATAAAATGAGAAGAAAAAAAAATCAGTCAATGAATGCAACTAAAACAGAAGCATGAAAGTACCGTGTAAACGCTCAATGCCGAGCAACCGCCCTTCCCCTACTTTAACTCAAAACACAAAGGAATTTTAATCAAAATACTAGAAAGAACTTAAATCATAAAATGAGAAGGAAAAAAAATCAGTCAATGAATGCAACCAAAAACAGATGAGGCACAAAAACAAAGTCAAGACGCATAACCGGAAGCCTTTTTTGACAACAACGGAAGCTGACGTTGTCTCGGCCAACCCATTCTAGGGTCATGGAGGAGTGTGGAACCTTGATGTATGGGAGAATAAAGTACATAAGACTCGACGTGAGAATGGACCGTGGCGCGTTCTGGACACTCACACCATTTACCCGTATACAGTGTCCTCCCTCCGCCCCCCCCCCCTTCCCCTCCCCCACCCCTTCAACTTCCGCCTTTTAAGACCGTACAAAATGAAGGAACATATGTCTGTAAATGAAGGGACTCTTGAAATGGTGGTACATTTTCATGACTTTGGAAGTATACAGTGTCCCGGTCCCCCCCCCCCCTCCCACTTAAGGCCGGTAATAATGTAGGGGAATCATGTCTATAAAAGGAGGGACTCTTGAAATGTTTGTACATTTTCATGACTTTCAAAGTATACAGTAGAACTCCCCCCCCCCCTTCCCCTCCCCATTTTTAAGGCCGGTTTTAATGGTTTTGTCTATTGAAACAAAAGGGGGAGGGGGAACGGGCGAGGGGAGGGGGGGTATCCTGAAAATAGAGATACATTTTCATGACCATGGACAATAAACAGTGACATCTTCCTCATCAAGTCATCCAAAAATATAAATAAAATATGTTGTCGAAAGAGAGGTAGTCTAAAAACGGAGGTAATCTGTACAGAACTTTTGAACACAAAAGCTAAGAAAACGAAGTCTTAAAAGAAAGGGGGTGCAGGGAGGGCGGGGGGGGGGGGGGGTAGGGTCTTATATCGAGGGACCTTGAAGGAGGGAGGTTTCACTGTATTGTTGATCAACACTGGCGTGGAAGCAACCTGCTTTCCCGCGACCAGCATCTGGTAAATCGCCGCAGATCTGATCGGAATAAAACAAAACAAGAACGGTACGTTATTGGAACGTTTAAATTATGACAAAACACAAAACGTAACGTACACCAAAACGTAACGTATTGTTTTGTCATAATTAAACGTTCACATAAGATACCTTTCTTGTGGTTTTTTTTATTCTGCATTTGGAACGTTGGCAGTCTATTTGATTTTGGATTTGCACCATCGATCTGGTCAGTTTTGTTTCATTGGATAACAACTTATGGCCACACAAAAAATGCATGACCTCGCTGTTCCTAGCCCGCCCGGGCTAATATGTGACCCTCCACCACGAAATGAGTCGCATGTCACCTCGCGCGGTTCTGCGCTAGGCTTAATATAAGTCCGGGGGGTGTCTGGTAACAGTGTGAGGGTCACCTTAGTCACAGGCTTATAACTCAAACAGTTTTCGCTCTTTTCTAAAACGGTTTTCACCACTGCATAGATCATAAAAAAACTCTTCAGGAAAATGTATAAATATCAAAATCATGCAAAGGTGATATGCGACTCATTCCGTGGTGGAGGGTCACATATCAACTAAACAAGATCCTGGCTCCCATAAGATATTATTTGTCCCGCTTCTTCATAGAATGGGTATTATAATATTTATGTTGCACCTTAACAGGACTATATCAACCAACGTCCCTGTATTTCCCTCAGAATTAGAAAATGGATTGTTACTGTTGTGTCTGTTTGTTCTTACCCTTTTAGAATAGGAAACAAAAACTTTTAACGCGCTATCATTGCTCCAATGCATTATAAATGGTATATTTTCAAATGCCGTTTGCAAAGGTTTTGTATGTAGCTGGACTAACAACAACAAAGGAGTAAGTGTGCTAAATAACGTTCATATACATGTAAATATTGTGATCAAAAATAACTTCATAAATGTCAACTCTCTTTCATTCAGACATTTCCCTTTGTCCACGGGGAGAAAGAAACGTGCTGATGAGAAAAAAATGTATGACTGGCAGTTAATATTCACACGTCATTTAAACGTTGAACGATGTACCGGATTCTGCAGCTAAGCTGTCAAATGAACGAAACAAAAGAGATTATTTTAGCCATCATTCTTTCTGTCAAAACACACACACACACACACGCACACACGCACACACAAACACGCGCGCGCGCACACACACACACACACGCACGCACACACACACACACACACACACACACACACACACACACACACACACACACACACACACACACACACACGACAGCAAGGCCAGTTAAGAGCGTGAAAGGATCGAACGTCAATGTCAAAATTAAATAAAGGGGCTCTCAAAAGACAAAAAAACAACGCAAAACACACAACAAAGAGGAGAAGACAGTTTCTTCTCCAACGAAGCAAGATCGAGGAGTGCACAAATACGTCACTTACTCTGCATTTTTTTCTTCACTTTTTTTCTCTTTTGAGCGGGGAGAAAGCAGCACTAACAGCTCAGTCGGTCGCGGCGCTGATGTAGTTGTCGCTATCGGCGTGGGTTCGACCCCCACGTTCGGCGAGGGATTTATTTCCCAGAGTCAACTTTGTGCAGACTTTCATTCACTCGCGTGTACGTACACGCATGCCCATGATAAAGATCACAGAGAAAGTCTCAGGGTTTGGAAACATACAATTCAGAAGAAAAAAAAAGTTGTGCCGCACTGTATAAGGTCGAGTGAGAAAGCAGCCCGATTTTCCACGAGGATAACCTCACACGACGATAGGATACCTTCTTCTTCTTCTTCTTCTGCGTTCGTGGGCTGAAACTCCCACGTACACTCGTGTTTTTTGCACGAGTGGAATTTTACGTGTATGACCGTTTTTTACCCCGCCATTTAGGCAGCCATACGCCGTTTTCGGAGGAAGCATGCTGGGTATTTTCGTGTTTCTATAACCCACCGAACTCTGACATGGATTACAGGATCTTTTTCGTGCGCACTTGGTCTTGTGCTTGCGTGTACACACGGGGGTGTTCGGACACCGAGGAGAGTCTGCACACAAAGTTGACTCTGAGAAATAAATCTCTCGCCGAACGTGGGGACGAACTCACGCTGACAGCGGCCAACTGGATACAAATCCAGCGCGCTACCGACTGAGCTACATCCCCGCCCTGATAGGATACCAATACCGATACCAATACCAAAGCAAAAAAGTGACATATTGGTCCATGTTCACTCCCCACGCATCATCCTCCCCTCTATCCCATCCGTCACAGGTTTGCAAACTCACTTTACAGAAGGAAAAAAAACCCACCTCACATGACATACTGACATTTTGCATTTTTGAAAACAAATGTGTTTGTTTGTTTGTTTGTTTATTTGTTTGTTTGGTTGGTTGGTTGTTTGGTTGCTTTATTCTTGATTTGTTTGATGGTTTGTTTGTTTGTTGGTTAGTTTCTTTTAGGTTTGTTTGCTTTTCTGTTTATTAGAATTGTGTAACATTTAGATGTAAGGACAGGTTGTAAGAAAAGGCATATAACCTTAATTAAACCATTTTCCGTGTAAAATAAAGTTCGATCAATATCCCCCCCCCCCCCCCCCCCTTCTTACCGGAGTGGTTCAGAAAAAAAGTGAACATTGACAAGAGAAAGATGTTTCGGAAGCTGGGGGATGCCGGTCGCGACACCACAGAACAAACAAGTCGCGTAAGGCGAAAATACAACATTTAGTCAAGTAGCTGTCGAACTCACAGAATGAAACTGAACGCAATGCAACGCAGCAAGACCGTATACTCGTAGCATCGTCAGTCCACCGCTCATGGCAAAGACAGTGAAATTGACAAGAAGAGCGGGGTAGAAGTTGCGTTGAGAAGGATAGCACGCTTTTCTGTACCTCTCTTCGTTTTAACTTTCTGAGCGTGTTTTCAATCCAAACATATCATATCTATATGTTTTTGGAATCAGGAACCGACAAGGAATAAGATGAAATAGTATTTAAATCGATTTCGGAAATTTAATTTTGATTTTAATTTTTATATTTTTAATTTTCAGAGCTTGTTTTTAATCCAAATATAACATATTTATATGTTTTTGGAATCAGGAAATGATGTAGAATAAAGTGAACGTAAATTTGAATCGTTTTATATAAAAAATAATGTTTATACAATTTTCAGATTTTTAATGACCAAAGTCATTAATTAATTTTTAAGCCACCAAGCTGAAATGCAATACCGAAGTCCGGGCTTCATCGGAGATTACTTGACCCAAATTTCAACCAATTTGGTTGAAAAATGAGAGCGTGACAGTGCCGCCTCAACTTTCACGAAAAGCCGGATATGACGTCATCAAAGACATTTATCGAAAAAATGAAAAAAACGTCTGAGGATATCATACCCAGAAACTTCCATGTCAAATTTCATAAAGATCGGTTCAGTAGTTTAGTCTGAATCGCTCTACACACACACACACACACAGACAGACAGACAGACACACACACACACACACACACACACGTACACACACACACACACACACACACATACACCACGACCCTCGTCTCGATTTCCGGCCCCTCTATGTTAAAACATTTAGTCAAAACTTGACTATATGTAAAAAAGGAAGAAGACCAAACGACGGCGACAGGGAGAAAACCAGTTAACTTTCAACTGCAAACTCAGCGCAGTATCGACACAGGAAGTCTGCCGGGGTGAAAGTCAACGTTATTTTAGCCAGGATCGTACGAACAATAAGGAAAACCGGGAAAAACACAATGAGGGCAAGGGAGGCTTATTTTGGAACACGTGTTTGCTGTCCGCAAAGAAAAGAGAGAAAATAGCAGACGGGCACTGCCTAGTTAATTGCCGCCACCTAGGTACCCTCCTGCAAGTGTCGGGCACAATTTGAAAGTTTGCCGTCTCCTAGCAGAGCGGATTACGCTCAGCGAACAAAACAGAGCGAGCGACGACAAGAAAGCTTGCTGCCGCTCTTGTGACGGGGTAAAGGACACGATGGAGAGAAAGATGGAAACCCTGGTGCATGTGGGAATGAAGGAAGGGAATCTTGGTGGATGTCTGGGTGTGGCCACGTCTTTGTCGTTGGTGAGAAAGAGAGAGAGGGCGGCGGAGGTAGAGAGAGTTAAACAGAGAGACTGACAGACTGAAGACTGACAAACAAAGAGGGAAAAAGAAAAAGAGAGTGAAAGATAGAAAGAGAGACAGAGAGTGAGACAGATAGAAAAGGAGAGACAGAGAGACACACACAGATTTTTTTTTAAATTTATTCATTAATCCTTGATTTTTCTCAACGAGAAAAAGAAAAGATTGAAGGTGTAACCGAGTGCCGAAACACTACGATCACCTCGGGAGGCGAAGTGCAATCAAACAGGATTGAAAATGTTAGGGCCAATTTCTTAGCCCTATAAAAACTGTTATGCAAACCCGAAGGTTTCCATGAACATACAGACAATCAGAAACCATCAGACCCCATCACAAACAGAATTCCACAATCAACCGGTGTTGACTTAAAGGCCAACAACTCGGGTGCAGAGTCTGCTGTGAAAGGAGCGGTAGCCTTCCCTGTCATAATCGCCCCCGTTTGAATGAATTTCGTCCCGAAGTTCCGAACCGGGGGACCACTGTCCATCCCAAGTTTGCAGAATGGGAACAGCACGAAAATGTTCAGTGGTCATATTATGCCATTACCTGAACATATCATGCCGAGTCCCATCCCTGCTTGCAAGCGCCAGATGTAACCGAGTGCCGTAACACTACGATCACCTCGGGAGGCGAAGTGCAATCAAACAGGATTGAAAATGTTAGGGCCAATTTCTTAGCTCTTTTTAAAAAACTGTTATGCAAACCCGAAGGTTTCCATGAACATACAGACAATCGGAAACCACCAGACCCCATCACAGACAGAATTCCACAATCAACCGGTGTTGACTTAAAGGCCAACAACTCGGGTGCAGAGTCTGCTGTGAAAGGAGCGGTAGCCTCCCCTGTCACAAAGGAAAGAAGGACATCTTGCATTATGCCTTGCTGTTTCCATATTTCTGGTGTAAGTTCTTGCGCCGGGGTAAAACAAACAAGTCGCGTAAGGCGAAAATAAAACATTTAGTCAAGCTCAGTCGAACTCACATAATCAAACTGAACGCATTGCATTTTTTCCACAAGACCGTACACTCGTAGCATCGTCTGTCCACCGCTCGTGGCAAAGGCAGTGAAATTAACAATCCAGAAAAGCGCGGTAGCGGTTGCGCTGAGGAGGATAGCACGCTTTTCTATATCTCTATTCTTTTTAACTCTCTGAACGTACTTGTAATCCAAAAATATCATATCTATATTTTTGAAATCAAAAACGGACAAGAAATAAGATGAAATTGTTTATAAATCGATTTCGGAAATTTTTCTATTTTTAATTTTCAGAGCTTGTTTTCAATCCGAATATAACATATTTATATGTTTTTGGAATCAGAAAAAGATGAAGAATACGATAAACGTAATTTTGGATCGTTTTATAAAAAAGTAATTTTAATTACAATTTTCAGATTTTTAATGACCAAAGTCATTAGTTAATTTTTAAGCCTTCAAGCTGCAATGCAATACCAACGTCCGGCCTTCGTCAAAGATTGCTTTGCCAAAATTTCAATCAATTTGATTGAAAAATAAGAGTGTGACAGTGCCGCCTCAACTTTTACAAAATGCCGGATATCAAAGACATTTATCGAAAAAATGAAAAAAAACATCTTGGGATATCATACCCAGAAACTCTCATGAAAAATTTCATAAAGATCGATCCAGTAGTTTACTCTGAATCGCTCTACACACACACACACACACACACACACACACACACACACACACACGCGCACACACACAGACACACACACACACACACACACACACACACATACACCACGACCCTCGTCTCGATTCCCCCCTCTATGTTAAAACATTTAGTCAAAACTTGACTAAATGTAAAAAGAAACAAGTCGCGTAAGGCGAAATTACTACATTTAGTCAAGCTGTGGAACTCACAGAATGAAACTGAACGCACTGCATTTTTTCACGATGACCGTAGTCCGACGCTTGTGCAAAACGGAGTGAAACTGACGAGCCTGTTTAGCGCGGAAGTGGTTTCGCTGTGCTGCATAGCACGCTTTTCTGTGCCTCTCTTCGTTTTAACTTTCTGAGCGTGTTTTTAATCCAAACATATCATATCTAGATGTTTTTGGAATCAGGAACCGACAAGGAATAAGATAAAATTGTTTTTAAATCAATTTCGGAAATTTAATTTCGATCATAATGTTTATATTTTTAATTTTCAGAAATTGTTTTTAATCCAAATATAACATATTTATATGTTTTTGGATTCAGGAAATGATGTAGAATAAGATAAACGTAATATTTCGATCGTTTTATATAAAAACAACATTTATTACAATTTTCAGACCGGCACGGTTGGCCTAATGGTAAGGCGTCCGCCCCGTGATCGGGAGGTCGTGGGTTCGAACCACGGCCGGGTCATACCTAAGACTTTAAAATTGGCAATCTAGTGGCTGCTCCGCCTGGCGTCTGGCATTATAGGGTTAGTGCTAGGACTGGTTGGTCCGGTGTCAGAATAATGTGACTGGGTGAGACATGAAGCCTGTCCTGCGACTTCTGTCTTGTGTGTGGCGCACGTTATATGTTAACTAGAGGAATACCCGGCTTCGCCGGGGTGAATCGCGAGACAGAGACAGACAGCGTGGCGGTTCATCACAATCACCTCTGCAGGCGAAGTCCTGTCAAACGGGATTGAGAATTTTAGAGCTTATTTCTTAGCCCTATATTATCTGCTGTGGCTTCTCACATGCCAGAACATACAGACAGACAAAAGCCGCTAGACCCCATCACAAACAGAACTCTATAATACATAGGTTTTTGCCTACACACACACACAAACACACACACACACAGAGAAGCCGTATATATATATGCATATCTGTATCTATAAATATATAGAGATAGGTGAGAGTGTATTTTTCGCGTGGCTATAAATTGATTCGACCTTTTCACTTTGACAGTAAGAACAACTTACGGGTGCAAGGGAAGCGTTCTGGACAGCGCAGTGACATTCTAAAAATAGTCACTCTCAGAAACGGGAATTTGGGGTGAACGGCGCGGAGACAGACAGCGTGGCGGTTCACCACAATCACCTTTGAAAGGCGAAGTCCTGTCAAACGGGATTGAGAATTTTAGAGCTTATTTCTTAGCCCTATATTATCTGCTGTGGCTTCTCACATGCCAGAACATACAGACAGACAAAAGCCGCTAGACCCCATCACAAACAGAACTCTATAATACATAGGTTTTTGCCTACACACACACACACAAACACACACACACACAGAGAAGCCGTATATATATATGCATATCTGTCTCTAGAGATAGGTGAGAGTGTATTTTTCGCGTGGCTATAAATTGATTCGACCTTTTCACTTTGACAGTAAGAACAACTTACGGGTGCAAGGGAAGCGTTCTGGACAGCGCAGTGACATTCTAAAAATAAATAGTAACTTACAACTGAACGGGAAAGCCACACGAAGGAAGGGAGATAAACGCCAAACACTGGAGAAGATAAGGAAGAGTTACTTATAATGGTGAAATGAACACAAAAACGAACATGAGTTTAGCGCTGCGCGCTGAGAGCACGTGTTGAAATATCTCATCGATGATATTGTGTCCGGGGTGTAGCTGAATACGGTGTCCAAATTTGAAAAAGAACCACCGAGAACTTTGGCGTTGTGATGTGGTGTAGCGGCTATGGTGTGTCGGTATGGGGGCCCGGGTAAGCTGAGGTGGAACCAAAATAGCTGAGGTGGAACCAAAATCGGTTCCGCGCTGCGCGCTGAGAGCACGTGTTGAAATATCTCATCGACCAGGTTGTGTCCAGGGTGTACCTGAATATGATCACCAAATTTGAAACAGATCCATCGAGAACCTTGGCCGCGCATCGCGCACAGACAGACAGACACACAGACAGACACTAGTCGTATATATATATAGAAGCAGCACCGCCCTGATATGGCCCTTCGTGGTCGGCTGGGCGTTAAGCAAACAAACAAACAACAAACAAACAATTTTCAAATTTTTAATGACCAAAGTCCTTAATTAATTTTTAAGACACCAAGCTGAAATGAAATACCGAAGTCCGGCCTTCGTCGAAGATTGCTTTACAACATTTTCAATCCATTTGGGGAAAAAATGAGGGTGTGACAGTGCCGCCTCAACTTTTACAAAAAGCCGGATATGACGTCATCAAAGACATTTATCGAAAAAAATGAAAAAACTGTCTTGGGATACTATACCCAGGAACTCTCATGTATAATTTCATAAAGATCGGTCTAGTAGTTTACTCTGAATCGCTCTACAAACACACACAGACACACAAACAGACAGACAGACACACATACACCACGACAGAGAGATAAACCTTGGGTGACGTCTTCCTGGACAGAAGATCATGAACAGCTTGTAGCCTGCCTGTGTTCCTGTGTCTGTCGTTAGTTCTTGTGACGGGGAAATGAAAGAAGGGAAGAGAGAGTAGCATGTTGTTGTGGATGCCTTGCTGGTGACAGTAAAGACGATGGCAGGGAGAGGGTATCTTTGGTACATGCTTTCCTGTGCCGTTGTCTGTGTCGTTAATTTTGTCTGTGTCGGTATTTTTTGTCCAATGACCTTTCAGTATATGCTTTTTTGTATCAGTCTATTTTATTTATAAACAAATGCATCTTTGCGTATTTTTTTTTATATGTAAACATATTTCCTATTTTCCTGGGCTAAAAGCTTAAAGAACTTAACTTGGAAAAAATTGACATGCTCATCAGTTTGGACATAGAAATGAAACTTTTGTAGTGCATTTGTGTGAATAATTAACACAAAAATACGGAAATAATATGGTGGGCAGTTACTCATGCTGACATGTTCAGATTTTGTTGCAATGATTAAATGATTGGATTAGATTACGTTTGCATGGAAACAGTCTGGAAACAGCCTGGAAACAGTCTGGACACAGTCTAAGCATCATCTAATAAAAAGCGGGGAATAAAATCTGCGTGCACAAATCTCACTCTCTTATTCTATTTTGGTATGTCATCAGAGTGAGGAATGTACTTTTCTATTTATACAATTTGTATGTCGGAGGGAGAGGGAAGGGAAGAAGATGAGAGAGAGAGAGAGAGAGAGAGAGAGAGAGGGACAGACAGACAGACAGATACAGAGAGAGACAGAGATAGAGACAGAGAGACAGAGAGTGACAAACAGACAGACAGACAGACAGACAGACGGCGGACAGACAGACAGACTAGAGAGAGAGAGAGAGAGAGAGAGAGCAAGAAAGAGAGAGAAAGAGAGACGGACAGACGAGAGAGAGAGACAGTGACATATATAGTGAGACGGCAGAGGCAGGGAGAGAGAGAAGACTTGAATGAGAGAGAGAGAGAGACAGACAGAGAGAGAGACAGACAGAGACAGAGAGAGACAGAGAAAGAGAGAGAGTGAGAGTGAAAGACAATGACAATGACAATGACTATTCCTTATTTTACGAGGATAACAGAATATGCATAGGTATACTTTTTTTGCATCTGGCCCTCTCCCTGAAGAGGGACTAATCTACTAGTATAACTACTACTGAAAACTCATTACATGAATACATAATTAGTGAAGGAATATAAGTTTATGTACGAGAAGTGCATTAGAGAGAGAGAGAGAGAGAGAGAGAGAGAGAGAGAGAGAGAGAGAGAGAGAGAGAGAGAGAGAGAGAGAGAGAGTCTTTCTTCAAAGGCTTTTTGCGAGATAGGTTTGTTGCGAGTTCATAAAACAATGCCAAAGGATGTGTTTTACCTAATTAAAGCTTTACGGCTACGTGAACAATACCACCTGCGGCTAATAGACATGCATCGTGTCATTAATTGTCAGAAATATTCGTCCTCTGGGTAATCATGTGTGAAAGCGCACGAGAAAAGTCGCACGTTAAAATGTTTTACAAAATAGGTTTCATTGTACATGAGTTATTGTGAGTTGTGCATCTATTGCATGGTATTTTCCACAAGGGGAGAATGTGTTGCTGTAAGTTTATTGTTGCGTTATTTTTGTTAGAATGTACATGTATTTGATGTTTAAATAGTATGGTTTTTATTCATAGTTAATATGTAAAGCGCGGAGAGCACAGTTCACTGTGGTTCGCGCTATATAAGCTCTCATTATTATTATTATTATTTAAGTTATTGAGACATCCCAGTGCACTAAGGGATTTATAGAGCAAATCGAGAAAGTTCATTATTGAACGAAGCGCATAGCGCTGAGTTCAATAATTATTTTCGAGATTTGCTCTATAAATCACTTAGTGCACTGGGATTGTTTCAATAACGATATTGTCGGTACCGCCAGAGAAAAAAGAAGATACAACAGGCACATTTTGCTGCGCGCATTTAAATAGGCATAACTGTGTGGTCAGGTCGTAGAAGATCTACTTTTGTGTGGGCTGTATCAAGTGTGTCGTGCTTTCATCACACGCAAACTCTTGTTTTAATTTCTGTTGGTAAATTCCAGTGTAGCGTTAAGCTAAACAGTGATGATCTTTCAGAGAGACCTCATTTGAATTCGGAGAAAGGACTGTGTTCTTAGTTATTTGCGATTCGAAACCTCAAGTCGAGCTTCGACGGATTGACTGTGCAGAGTGACTCCCCTTGAATTAGCTAACCCCCAAGGTCGACGGTTAGCACATTTTCAAAATAAATGTGGCATGTTTCTCGTGTGGTATCTTCACTCATCAGGGAGTCTGGGACTAAATATGAACGGTAAGAATGCTCTGAACCCTACACGTATTATATCCCCATCGTTTTTTCGTTCACATTTGCCCAACATGTTAGTTTGCTGAGCGGGGTTTATGTCGTCTGCTAGGCTAGGGCAATCGAACCACTGCGGCATTCCAAAAACAAAAATTGCTCGTCACGTTGCACTGAGGCTGCACGCATGAGGCAGGCTGGTAATAAGTCTTATATATGGTACGGACGTTCTAAACCCTACACGTTTTCGATTCCGATTGTTCTTGCCTTGAAATAATAATTCGGAAACCATTCATTTACTAAACTGATGCAGTCGTATTTCAGTGTAATCTAGTCTGCTACGTATATATTCCAAATGCTGATCTAGCTGGTACGTTATAGGAATAACACTTGTGTTTTCTGTTAGCTGCTGGGAATTGTATACTAACTCATCATTTGGCAATGTGGATAATAAGCTACGGCATGATTATGAGAAGATTCTTCGCAAGTCGAAACTGAAAAATTAGACACAGCGGGTTCTATTTTTAGATCAGTGGCAACCGTGGCACAGGCACATGCAATCTGTCAGAAAAAAAAACCACTTCTGCTTTAATTGAGAAGCAGAAAATTGATGGTATTTTGGTATTGGGCGAAGATATAGCTCAGTTGGTAGCGCGCTGGATTTGTATTCAGTTGGCCGCTGTCAGCGTGAGTTCGATCCCAGGTTCGGCGGAAATTTATTTCACAGAGTCAACTTTGTGTGCAGACTCTCTTCGGTGTCCGAACCTCCCCCCGTGTACACTACATTGGGTGTGCACGTTAAAGATCCCACGATTGACAAAAGGGTCCTTCCTGGCAAAATTGCTTAGGCACAGTTAATAATTGTCTACCTATACCCGTGTGACTTGGAATAATAGGCCGTGAAAGGTAAATATGCGCCGAAATGGCTGCAATCTACTGGCCGTATAAAATTTCATCTCACACGGCATCACTGCAGAGCGCCTAGAACTGTACCCACGGAATATGCGCGATATAAGACTCATTGATTGATTGATTGATATTGTGGAGAATATAAGCTACATGTCATTAATTAATTCTGAGGATGAGAGTACAGTCTCGCTTAGGCAAAGGGCGGAAGAATACGCTCTGTGGAAAAGTTAGCGCACTCCAAGAGTGCGCTAACAGTTTTAGCGCATCGCCATTAGCCAATCAACTGGTTCACATCAGTCATGTGACACCAGTACTTACTGACAATTATTATTATTATTATTATTATTATTTAAGTTATTGAGACATCCCAGTGCACTAAGGGATTTATAGAGCAAATCGAGAAAATTCATTATTGAACGAAGCGCATAGCGCTGAGTTCAATAATTATTTTCGAGATTTGCTCTATAAATCCCTTAGTGCACTGGGATTGTTTCAATAACGATATTGTCAGTACCGCCATAGAAAAAAGAAGATTCCAAACGCACATTTTGCTACGCGCATTTGAATAGGCATAACTGTGTGGTCAGGTCGTGTACAGTAAGATCTACTTTTGTGTGGGGTGTCTCAAGTGTGTCGTGCTTTCGTCACACGCATTTTAATTTCTGTTGGTAAATTCCAGTGTAGCGTTAAGCTGAACAGTGATGATCTTTCAGAGAGACCTCATTTGAAC
>NC_090251.1:28117904-28145404 GCF_037325665.1 Littorina saxatilis
CTAAATCAAAACCTTCCAACACCGCTGGTGCAGATTTGACCTGCCTGACTGTCTGCGTGCGTGTTAGAGCTGAAGACGGAGCCTCAATCGCCAAAGCGTCACCTATCTGTAGGTCCTGAGCATCGGATGTACGTTGATACGTGGTGAGATCCGCACGGAACTGTCTATGCAACTTTTCCTAGTCACAGGTGTAAGGTTCGATCTTTTCTTTGAATTTTCGTCCTCTGTGTACGTAGCAAAGCGTTTCGCCATTTTCGGTTTTCGTTGCAGACGACGATAGTGAAAGTAGTACCTATTGTTTTGTTTTGACCTTTCGTATTCAGGGTTCTTAATTGAAGCTTGGTAAAGGGAGCTTGTCGTGTAAGTGGAAAGTTGACGAAGCTTTTGAAAACAGAAATTGAATGAAGAAGAAAATGGGGTTGGTGTTATTCTTTTTTCCGTCAAACACGAAGTACACAGATAAAACGTGGTTGACTGACCAAGGCCTGTTGGCACACTATTCAGAATGCACAACAAAATGTAACAACACTTTGATACCCATTTTTCTACGTTCGTGATCACTTGAAATGAATACTGAAAACATAAGTGACATAAGTGTTTAAGGTAGTGACTGAATGTATGTGAAGGTAACATTTTTCAGAAATAAATGCATAATCAAAATAATTGATTTCGGCATCAAAGCGTGTAACATACAATCTTGCACACGTTTGCTTTAGTAGTGGCAAAGAAGGAATGCGTGTGACATTACCTGCTATTCAGACTTGGTCGTGTGACAGACGTTTTCTTCCACACGAGATTACGTTGATTGTCTAACGAAGCCGTCAGGCTGAGTTAGACATCAGCTAATCGAGTGTGGAAGAAAACTCTGTCACACGACCAAGTCGGAATAGCATTTATGTCTCACAGCTTCAACAGAGGAGAGAACAAACACGTTTTGCGTACTCAAGCTTGACAAACCTAAATACAGGAGCAGCCATTGTGGAGAGATCTACTTTTTGACGGAAGTGAACGAACAACTATGAATGACGTCTCGGTATATGTGAATGACGTCACCGCAGTCATCGTCACAGTCTGTATCTTTTGGAGCATCGCATTCTTCATGCATGACGTCTTTCTGTGTCTGCATCCGCGAAATGTTTGTTCTTTTCGGGGTCTTTGTCATCTATGTTCAGAACTCTGTCCTTCTAGTTTCAGACTAACAGGCCTCCTGAGCGAGCCACTTTCCAAGGGCAGCTAAATTCGCGTATGGAAACAGTACTGTCGTCTGGGATGCCGTTCTGAGTATTCTCAGCGTTGAAGAATGTGTAAAGAGAAGAAACGATAACAGCAGGAGAAATAAAAGTCGTGTGTGCACGTGGGGCGTTTGGAGGGACGATTTCGAGTTTGAATCCGTTCTTGCACATGCTCCAAAGCGTGTAACATACAATCTTGCACACGTTTGCTTTAGTAGTGGCAAAGAAGGAATGCGTGTGACATTACTAAATTATGATACTTTCTGAGTCGAACCTGCCGTTTCTCCTAGTAGCCGTTTAAAAAAACATTCACGGATAATACCGTCTTCAGTTACCGAATTAAATTGCAATATAGAACATTCCAACCACCCACGCCTCCCTCCTCCATATACACGTAAAAGTACAATACAGAAGTTTAAGAGTGTTGAGAATAAGTACGCTAATTCAACGAAATCTCGAAGCCGTGGAGTGATTATACCAGAGAGGGGTCCAACGCCTCTGTCGTCTCTCATCAGCGAGGCCAAAACAGCGATTAGTTATTGCGCTAGACACCACGGTCGTTTGTGAAGCATCGCCGGGCAGAGGACCATGTGTACTGGATGGTCGCAGCCATTGTCGTATTAACTTGGCAAAAAATGTATTGCGACAAATTTCGCACCCAAATTAAAGCATTTAATTCCCATGTTATTTCATTCCAACTTTCTATGCCAACATTAAAGGCACTGAACTTGTCAAATCCAGGTGCACGGAGCCCCTGGGGCTTTTAGTCACACCTCACGCAGCTATCCGTTAGAAGAACTACCAAGTTTCATTGACTTGCACCCAAAGAGTCAAGAACTGCGATTTTTTTACGAATTAATTTCGTACTCGGACCCGGCTGGTCTTGGCCTATTTTTGGATCTAAATTTAGATCAGGTAGATCACCACATCATGCACAAAAAGACACGTCACTAGCAAACTAAGTCAGACGTCATCATGAGTTTGTGTAAAACAAAATGGAGGCCGGAATCACTCAGTTGAATCGAACTCCGACCAAACACCACGTAATAACTAGGTTAATTTATGCACTCGCGTGAACAAGAAACTGTCGAGCTTCACAGATGTCGTCGTTGGGTAGTTTTGGGTTTGTTTTACTACCATAGGAGGATTTTTGAACTGTAAATGCACTCAGCTGCAACAAAAACGCAAAACGAAGGCTGTGAGCTGCACTGTGCCTTTAAGGATTGGACCCAGCTGAGCTTCCCCGACCTACTGGTGACAGCCCCCGACAGAAATGCATGGAGAAGGGTCTCTGCCTCCTCATCCCTCATGTCACCCCGACGACTGTCCCATGATGATGGTGATGATGCCAGTTAAGGCCGTTTACTTGACTTTCTGGATCACCTTGCGGATTAAATATTTCTTTTTCAGGGATCGCGTGACCGCAGCTCAAACAATGGTACACTCAAAATCGATCGGACAAAAACGGCAGGGACCAATTAAAAATCGACGAAAAATCACAATAGGCAACACGTTACAACTTTGACTTACGAACAAAAAGGCAAATCAATTATCTACCCAGAACATGTTGTTTCATTGCGCTAGCTTGCGTATTTTGTGTGCTATGCTGTTCCTACTGATGCAGGGTTTTGATCGCATGAGTTTTTGCATCAATTTTTGAGGGGTATCATGACAAAACGAGCTATATATGTCATCAATGACTTGGTAGATGGCCTTAACTGGCATAGAAAGTTTAAATGAAATGACATCAGAATAAATGCTTTAATTTGGGTTCGAATTGTGTCGCAATCATTTTTTGGGCAAAACAGTTCAGCTGACCATCTCAAATGCAGACTTTTACATGGAATAAAATCATCCCCCCACCTGATCGAATACCAAAAATGAATAGCCCGGGTTCTCTTCCTGCACAGTGGGAATTTTGTGATGAATTTTATTTCAAAAAAAGCCACTGGGGGCAATTTTTTTAAAAACTATTTTCACCTGAAGGAATGTGCATTTAACGTCTGGTGACGTACTGATAATCAGACATTGTCGTCACGATCATAAAAAAAAGTGCATATCTCCTTTTTTGAAGTTTTGAGAAAAACTAAAATGTGAGAAATGCTGAAGTTTATTATTTGGGACTATCTTTTTAAGGCTTGTATTAAAAGAACACTAACACCACACTTTACAAAAATCACTTGATAACCGAATCATAGATAGAAACAGTAATAACATTATAAACCTTCCGATTTTTCGAAACGGAGCAAATCGTAGTTGGAACTGTGACTTCCGTTTCGGATGAGATTGACAAGAAAAAGGCCCGTCTCGCCTTTTCAGTTAGGCAAATCTACTCCAAGAGAGACCAATTATGCTTGTTTTTGACATGACTTCTGCTCCTGCTTTTTACATGATATGCAAGTGATTGAAAACAATAGAATGGACTCTCGAACTGCGTAACTATGAGTTATGCATTTATGTTGTGATCGTGACACTTGCCGCCTGGTAAGCTTATATATTACAATCACTGTGTTTATGTCGATGACTGGAACAGCCAAGGTATTTACGGACTGTCGAAATCAAATTTGATCTATTAGCATAAATAGTAAGTTCAGTAAGAGGGATTGTGTTCGTGAAAGCACTGACAAAATAACTTAGCTGACTGCGCCGCTCTGCCAACCCTAAAACTGCGCTCTCTGTTTTCGTCTGGGTCACTGCACGTCTCTCTCTCTCTCTCTCTCTCTCTCTCTCTCTCTCTCTCTCTCTCTCTCTCTCTCTCTCTCTCTCTCTCTCTCTCTCTCTCTCTCTCTCTCTCTCTCTCTCTCTCTCTCTCTCTCTCTCTCTCTCTCTCTCTCTGTGCACCAATCACAGAAAAAAGTCTGCAATCTATGATAATCGAGAGAAAACAACACTTCTGCCAAAGTACACATCTCTGATTGGATGGATCATCGCTCGTGCTAATCATAATCATATTTGCTGTAATTACAACGTTTACTACTTCTGGACAATATTTTCCATCCTTCATGACAATTTTGCAACTAACCTCAAACAACAAATAATAAAATAACCAGAAAAGAATACTCGATGGACTCACCTTCGCAGATGTAGGATGCAATAGGGTGATTGCTCAAATTGGTCAAAAATTGCTATTCAAATTCAACCTCAGGGCCGAAATAATTTCAGTCTGTTTGTCCGGAGATACCGTGGCGGTCATATTATTCAGACTTGCCTCACAAAACACTGCACTTTTTGCATTACAATAACAGTCAAACGTATACGCGTCACCTCTCGCATTCTGACGGACCCCTCCTGGACGAGGTGTGTCGATTTAATGAGGCGAGCCCGGCTCAGTCGGATAACGAGGTCTTTTATTTTGACTTATGTTGAGATCAAAGAAGTCTACCGCTGAAACGATATTTTCACACGCAATTCTGTACACAGCGTCTGAATGTGCTGATAACTTTGTCCGGAAAATGATTGTCTGGTTACGTGCTGAGCGGTTTCTCTTTTCTGTTTTATCTGACAAATACCTGGCCAATGAATTGACACGAGACTTGCTCCACCAAAACTGGCCAGCCTTGGCGAATTAAACTCATTATTGTCATTACCGTCAGCAACAGTAGCATCAACAACACCATCATCGTCATCATCATCAGCATAGTCATCATCATCACCAGCATCATCATCGCCATCGTCATCATCCAAAAACTACTTTACCCATTGTGCATGCAAACAAACACGCAAGCACATCCGCACACGCCCAGGAACGCACACACTCACGCACGCATGCACGCACGCGCGCACGCACGCGAGCAAACACCCCTCACCCCCTCACCCCCCACCCCACCCCACCCCCCCACACACACACACACACACACACACACACACACACACACACACGCACACACCTCCCACACACACGCGCCCTTGCACTCTTTTTACATTTAGTCAAATTTTGACTAAATGTTTTAACATAGAGGGGCAATCGAGACGAGGTCGTGGTGTATGTGTGTGTGTGTGTGTGTGTGTGTGTGTGTGTGTGTGTGTGTGTCTGTGTGTGTCTGTGTGTGTCTGTGCGTGTGTGTGTGTGTGTAGAGCGATTCAGAGTAAACTACTGGACCGATCTTTATGAAATTTTACATGAGAGTTCCTGGGTATGATATCCCCAGATTATTTTTCATTTTTTGGATAAACGTCTTTGATGACGTCATATCCGGCTTTTTGTAAAATTTGAGGCGGCACTGTCACATCCTCATTTTTCAATCAAATTGATTGAAATTTTGGCCAAGTAATCGTCGACAAAGGCCGGACTTTGGTATTGCATTTCAGCTTGGAGGCTTAAAAATTAATTAATGACTTTGGTCATTAAAAATCCAAAAATTGTAATTAAAATATTTTTTTATAAAACGATCCAAAATTACGTTCATCTTAATCTTCATTATTTTCTAATTCCAAAAACATACATAAATATGTTATATTCGGATAAAAAGCAAGCTCTGAAAATTAAAAACATAAAAAATATGATTAAAATAAAATTTCCGAAATCGATTTAAAAACAATTTCATCTTATTTCTTGTCGGTTCCTCATTCCAAAAACATATAGATATGATATGTTTGGATTAAAAACACGCTCAGAAAGTTAAAACAAAGAGAGGTACAGAAAAGCGTGCTATGCAGCACTGCGCAACCGCTACTGCGCTAAGCAGGCTCGTCAATTTCACTGCCATTTGTACGAGCGGCGGACTACGGTCATTGTGAAAAAATGCAGTGCGTTCAGTTTCATTCTGTGAGTTCCACAGCTTTACTAAATGTAGTAATTTCGCCTTACGCGACTTGTTTTTTCTCTCTCTCTCTCTCTCTCTCTCTCTCTCTCTCTCTCTCTCTCTCTCTCTCTCTCTCTCTCTCTCTCTCTCTATCTCTCTCTCTCTCTCTCTCTCTCTCTCTTTCTCTCTCTCTCTCCTCTCTCCTCTCTCTCTCCTCTGTCTCTCTCTCTCTCTCTCCTCTCTCTCTCTCTCTCTCTCTCTCTCTCTCTCTCTCTCTCTCTCTCTCTCTCTCTCTCATAATTGATGCTGAGAGCATTGACAGTGATAGGGGCCAATGTAACTTGACAACCTAAGCGCGGGTCTCAGACGCATGGCTCGTGCAAGGAAGAAGCTGCAAGCAAAAGTTGCTTTCAACGGAAGCAGAACAAATAGCCTGCGTTGTCTCAAGAAGGAAACACTATCTGTGTTTATCATAAACTAGATGAATACCCGCTTCGCCGGGTAGCCGGCTTTGCCGGGTGAGTGGCGCATCGTACGCCGGCTTCGCCGGGTTCCCGGCTTCATACCCGGCTTCGCCGGGAAGAAGTAGAGCCGGATAAAAGCCGGGTACCCGATTGACGCCACACGAAGGAAGGGAGATAAACGCGCAAAACACTGGAGAAGATAAGGAAGAGTTACTGGGAATGGATGTACAGAAAAACCAAAATCGGTTCAGCGCTGCGCGCTGAGAGCACGTGTTGAAAATTTTCATCGACCAGATTGTGTCCGGGGTCTACCTAAATATGCCCACCAAATTTGAAGCAGATCCATCGAGAACTTTGGCCGTGCATCGCGAAGTGACAGACAGACAGACAGACAGACAGACACACACAAGCCGTATATAGATATCGATACGCGACACACACACGTGCAAGTGCGCACGCACGCACGCACGCACGCACGCACGTAATGGGGTTGCATAAGATAACCTTCTGTTTGTTTTTGTTCCCTTAATGTTTTTCAGTTTAGTAATAATTGTTACATGATATTCATTTTAAAGGAAGTCTTTCAAATAGAAACTGTCGAAAGAGTACAGACATTTTTTGTCTCCCACGACCCTTTAATGTCACAAGCACACCCGGACATTTTAATTCAGGCGGGCCATTTACCCTAGCTTTAACGCGGGGGGAAAAACTGGGTTCATTTCTCAAAACGGATTCTGCAGGTAAGAGGATAAAAGGTTTCACGCGAAAGACCCCAGAAAAACTGTTAAACTGGGAAAGAAGAACAAGTCGCGTAAGGCAAAAATACAACATTAAGCTGTCGAACTCACAGAATGAAACTGAACGCAATGCAACGCAGCAAGACCGCATACTCGTAGCATCGTCAGTCACCCGCTCACGGCAAAGACAGTGAAATTGACAAGAAGAGCGGGGTAGCAGTTGCGCTCAGAAGGATAGCACGCTTTTCTGTACCTCTCTTTGTTTTAACTTTCTGAGCGTGTTTTTAATCCAAACATATCATATCTATATGTTTTTTGGAATCAGGAACCGACAAGGAATAAGATGAAAGTGTTTTTAAATTGATTTCGAAAATTTAATTTTCATATTAATTTTTATATATTTAATTTTCAGAGCGTGTTTTTAATCCAAATATAACATATTTATATGTTTTTGGAATCAGCAAATGATGGAAAATAAGATGAATGTAAATTTTGTTTACAATTTTCAGATTTTTAATGACCAAAGTCATTAATTAATTTTTAAGCCACCAAGCTGAAATGCAATACCGAAGTCCGGGCTTCGTCAAACATTACTTGATCAAAATTGCAACCAATTTGGTTGAAAAATGAGGGCGTGACAGTGCCGCCTCAACTTTCACGAAAAGCCGGATATGACGTCATCAAAGGCATTTATCAAAAAAATGAAAAAACAGTATGGGGATATCATACCCAGGAACTCTCATGTCAAATTTCATAAAGATCGGTCTAGTAGTTTAGTCTGAATCGCTCTACACACACACACAGACAGACAGACACACACACACACACACAGACTCACGCACATACACCACGACCCTCGTCTCGATTCCCCCCTCTACGTTAAAACATTTTGTCAAAACTTGACTAAATGTAAAAATGGGTGTAAGGGAAGGAAGAATAGACGGACAGAGTGACACGGGTACAAAGCCGGTTGAAGGTTCGGGCAGGAGTAGTTATTCCTGGTTAAATTAATTTTCCAAAATAAAGATATCAGAAGGGAGAGGCTTGGAGAGAGAGAGAGAGAGAGAGAGAGAGAGAGAGAGAGAGAGAGAGAGAGAGAGAGAAGAGAGAGAGAGAACAAACGAACGTACACACGAGATAAAGAGAGGGGGAGCAGGAAGGGAGTGGGAGGGGGGGAGAAAGAGAGAAATAGAGAGATTGAGAGAGAGAGAAAGAAAGAGAGAGAAAGAGAGAGAGAGAAAGAGAGAGAGAGAGCGCGAAAAAGAGAGAGAGAAGGAGAGAGAGAGAAGGGGGGGGGGGTGCGGAGAAAGATGGCAAAAACAAACAAACGAGCGAACAATAATTAACAGAAAGCATGACATGTACGACAGAAAGAAATATAAGACATAGCTAACAGAGAAAGCTGTTTGTTGGTTGTTAACGTCTATTCAACCTTTTTTGCTTATACCAAACCGCTCTAATGTGTGTCCTTTCTCAGTTTAAAACAAAGACAGAAAACAAATCAGACGAATCATGCGGATCGAGGGAAAAGAGGCTTAAATGTACTTTTCTTCATAAGAAACGATGCGGGCTAACAAAAATAACAAAGACCGATTAAAAGGCCTATATACAACAACAAAAATAGTGAAGAAACAAAAACATTAACAAAGCCAAAGTAATACAGAGAATGGTTGGAGAAAAAAGACGATAATGAAAATTTAAGTGAATGTATTCATGTTCAGTGAATAAAATACCGTCGACACATTTAACACGCAAAATCCTAGCTTTTTGATTTTAAGTATTGTACTTCAGTATTGTAAAACAAATTGGTTGTTCCTTATTACTCAAAGTAAGACACTTCTAATATATCACTAAATATATTTTGTGGGTTTTTGTTTTTTCTCTTTAAAGCAAACAGGATAAACTTGATGTGATGAAATACGATACGATACGATACGATACGAAACGATACGTTACAATACAATACAATACAATACAATACAATACAATACAATACAAAGCGCAATGCAATACAAGACAATATAATATAACACAATACAACACAACAACACTGTCTAAAGTTAAAAATGCAACGCAAACCATTGAGATCAAAACGCATAATTGTAGTTTACATTTTCTTCCAGTAAATTTGAATTTGAACACATGGGAGAAAGTTAATGAAGTTGTCCACAATTAAAGACGCCATCCTTCCCATGCAAACCACTGGCTAAACCACCACAGATCAGCGGATTTCCTTTTCCTTTTCCTTTTCATTACTGTATTGTCCAATCGCCGGGTCGCTATCTCCCAGTGAAATGTCAGAGTCGCGCAACACAGGTGAGTGCGTGTTTAGATGTAATCAGCCACCCGCACTTCTGGCAGACTGACCGAGGTGGTGACACGGGGGGTAGGTAATGGATGCCGTGTCTGAGCCTGCATAATAAGGTTTACCCGTGTCCGTCACAGTCCGGATTCGAACCCGTGAGCCGTGGATCACAAGTCCAGTGCTCTAACTATACTGAGCTACCGGTTCCCCATGTGCTTTTCCGCTGTGGGATAAGACCAAAGATCAGCTTGGACACATGCCAAACATTGAACAGAATGGCTACTACCCTTGTAGAGTGGGTCGTTTTTTTCTGAATCATTTTTGCATACTGACGTGACACATATCTATACAATATTCATTCAGCTAAAATGTCCATTTTGTGTGTGTAGAAAGCAGCAAGACTGTTAATTATTGGTATGTGTTTAAGTGGAAGGCCGCTCTTATCCCAGGTAAAAACCCGTACGGACCAATGGTAATAAACAAGATGATCCACCTTTGACATAAATCCACAAACACTACCATTCCAGAAAGCAAACAAAATTTGAGTGGTGTGATTTCGAAATAAATGGATCCAAAAAAATGAAACGAGAGAAAGAGACGTGAGAAACGATTAGCAAAGATTGGAGAAGCAAGAGAAAGAAAGAAAGAAAGAAAGAAAGAAAGGAATAAACACACGAATGAATGCCGGAATGACTGAATGAATAAATAAATGAATGAATGAAGGAATGAATAAGACAGAGAGGGAGAGAAAGAAAAAAGGTAAGAAAGAAACGAAGGAATGAAGGAAGGAAAGAAAGGAAGGAAAGAAGGAAGGAAGAGATAAACAAACAAAGAATGATCAACAGACAGACAGAGAGACAATGAGAAAGACAGAGAAACATATAGAAAGAAGAAAGAAAGAAAGAAAGAAAGAAAGAAAGAAAGAAAGAAAGAAAGAAAGAAAAGAACAAGTCGCGTAAGGCGAAAATACAACATTTAGTCAAGTAGCTGTCGAACTCACAGAATGAAACTGAACGCAATGCAACGCAGCAAGACCGTATACTCGTAGCATCGTCAGTCCACCGCTCACGGCATAGGCAGTGAAATTGACAAGAAGAGCGGGGTAGTAGTTGCGCTGGGAAGGATAGCACGCTTTTCTGTACCTCTCTTCGTTTTAACTTTCTGAGCGTGATTTTAATCCAAACATATTATATCTATATGTTTTTGGAATCAGGAACCGACAAGGAATAAGATGAAAGTGTTTTTAAATTGATTTGGAAAATTTAATTTTGATAATAATTTTTATATATTTAATTTTCAGAGCTTGTTTTTAATCCAAATATAACATATTTATATGTTTTTGGAATCAGCAAATGATGGAGAATAAGATAAACGTAAATTGGGATCGTTTTATAAAAAACATATTTTATTTACAATTTTTAGATTTTTAATGACCAAAGTCATTAATTAATGTTTAAGCCACCACGCTGAAATGCAATACCGAAATCCGGGCTTCGTCGAACATTACCCGACCAAAATTTCAACCAATTTGGTTGAAAAATGAGGGCGTGACAGTGCCGCCTCAACTTTCACGAAAAGCCGGATATGACGTCATCAAAGACATTTATCAAAAAAATGAAAAAAACGTTCGGGGATTTCATACCCAGGAACTCTCATGTGAAATTTCATAAAGATCGGTCCAGTAGTTTAGTCTGAATCGCTCTACACACACACACAGACACACACACACACACACACACACACACACACACACACACACACACACACACACACACACGCACATACACCACGACCCTCGTCTCGATTCCCCCCTCTACGTTAAAACATTTAGTCAAAACTTGACTAAATGTAAAAAGAAAGAAAGAAAGAAAGAAAGAAAGAAAGAAAGAAAGAAAGAAAGAAAGAAAGAAAGAAAGAAAGAAAGAATGAAGAAAAGAAAGAAAGAAAGAAAGAAAGAAAGAAAGAAAGAAAGAAAGAAAGAAAGAAAGAAAGAATGAAGAAAAGAAAGAAAGAAAGAAAGAATGAAGAAAAGAAAGAAAGAAAGGAAGAAAGAAAGAAAGAAAGAAAAAAGAAAGAAAGAAAGAAAGGAATTAAGGCAGGAAGAAAAGAAAAGATGAAAAGGGGAAAGATCGAAACAAAGAAAGAAAGAAAGAAAGAAAGAAAGAAAGAAAGAAAGAAAGAAAGAAAGAAAGAAGGAAGAAAGAAAAGAAAGAATGAAAAGGGAAAGCAAAGACAGAAAAAAAGAAAGAAAGAAAGAAAAGAAGAAAAAACAAGTCGCGTAAGGCGAAAATACAATATTTAGTCAAGTAGCTGTCGAACTCACAGAATGAAACTGAACGCAATGCAACGCAGCAAGACCGTATACTCGTGGTCCACCGCTCACGGCATAGGCAGTGAAATTGACAAGAAGAGCGCGCGAGCGGGGTAGTGGTTACGCTATGCTGCATAGCACGCTTTTCTGTACCTCTCTTCGTTTTAACTTTCTGCGCGTGTTTTTAATCCAAACATATCATATCTATATATGTTTGGAATCAGGAACCGACAAGGAATAAGATGAAAGTGTTTTTAAATTGATTTCGAAAAAAAAATTTTGATAATAATTTTTATATATTTAATTTTTAGAGCTTGTTTTTAATCCGAATATAACATATTTATATGTTTTTGGAATCAGCAAATGATGGAGAATAAGATAAACGTAAATTTGGATCGTTTTATAAATTTTTATTTTTTTTTACAATTTTCCGATTTTTAATGACCAAAGTCATTAATTAATTTTTAAGCCACCAAGCTGAAATGCAATACCGAACCCCGGGCTTCGTCGAAGATTACTTGACCAAAATTTCAACCAATTTGGTTGAAAAATGAGGGCGTGACAGTGCCGCCTCAACTTTCACGAAAAGCCGGATATGACGTCATCAAAGACATTTATCAAAAAAATGAAAAAAAACGTTCGGGGATTTCATACCCAGGAACTCTCATGTCAAATTTCATAAAGATCGGTCCAGTAGTTTAGTCTGAATCGCTCTACACACACACACACACACACACACAGACACACAGACACACAGACACACACACGCACATACACCACGACCCTCGTTTCGATTCCCCCTCGATGTTAAAATATTTAGTCAAAACTTGACTAAATATAAAAAGACAGACAGAAAGACAGAAAAAAGAACAGTTCAGTTCTGTTCCTTTAATGAAAGCTGCAGAAGAAAAATTACAAGTTTATAACAAACAGAAAGAAGACAATACACAAACAATGCAATTATTTTGTAAAGTACGTTAGGCCAAAAAAAATAATAGGTGTGGTTACGGTAACATAGCCTAAAAAAATAGGGTAGGAAGGTAGGCAATCACTTTTTTTTTAAACTTTTTTTTCCTAATGTGTACAAATTAAACCTACTTGACAGGGAAATGAGTGTGCGACTTGGGCGCTTTCACTTTCATTGCGTTTTCTGCCCTCGTTTACTTGTTTTTTGGGGTATTTTTTTGACAAATGTAATAAAAAGTTATAGGGTCGGCCCCAAAAAATAGGGTATGTCGGGTTACCGTAACCACACCTATTTTTTTTTTAGGCCTTAGTACTCCCAAATGGAATGCACAGCAAACTTACAGGTTTATGAAAAAGTTACAAAAACGAGTGTTCCTCGATTTCACGTTTTCGCAAAGAAAGTAAAAGTAACACATACACACACAAATAAATACCATTTAAAAGAAAAACTTACCGAGAGCTGCTTTGTCTTGGTCCAAGAAGTTCAGCTCGGTCGTAGCTTATGTTGCGATTCTGTTGTTAGATGTGTTTCTTATGTTAACCTCTGTTTCCGAAACGTCTCAAAGTTTCAAACAAAGTTTGTTTCGTGCTTTTTGTTGACAATAAAGCTTCCTGCTATGTTGTGGCTTTTGGCTTCTTTTTCTTGTTGTCAAGATGGGTGAATTTCTTGATGCTTCCAAGTATAGTTTCTTAATGTTTCCAGAACTAAGATACCGGCACTCTATTGGACGACTGTTCTGTTTTCAAACTTCAACTAAAATGGACGAGGGTTGCGGACTGGAGCATTTTTATATCAGCATGAGGGGTTGCTAGCACTTCCAGCAGAGACGCGACGACAACCTGCTTTCCGTCGCTACCACAACGACGACCACAGTCGGGAGTGGCGTGGGCGAGGTTTGCCTGACACGCGCAAAGAGGGAGCGACCCTGAGGGATGTTGGTAGCGAGTGGATGTGGTTTGCAAACTGATATTCACGTTTCTACCCGTGTGTTTGTCTGTGTGTGCTTCTGTGTGTGTGTGTGTGTGTGTGTGTGTGTGTGTGTGTGTGTGTCTGTCTCTCTCTCTCTATCTCTCTCTCTCTCTCTCTCTCTCTCTCTCTAATATCTTTAAAATGCATTGCTTTTATCAGCACTTTGTAGGTTTTGTTTGTTTACTGATTGGTTTTTAATTTCTTGGTGATCTTTTTGTTTGCTTTGTTTGTGTGTTTGTTTGTTTGTTTGTTTCGTTGTTTCTTTGTTTCTTTGTTCATTTGCTAATCATTTATTCGAATTTTGTATTAGTTGTAAGGACAGGTTGTAAGACAAGGCAAAGCCTTCAAACCTCTTGTAAAATAAGTTCCATCATCATTATGATCATCATTATAATCATCATGATCATCTCTGTCTCTATATCTGTATCCGCCTCTCTTTCTCTCTCTCTCTCTCTCTCTCTCTCTCTCTCTCTCTCTCTCTCTCTCTCTCTCTCTCTCTCTCTCTCTCTCTCTCTCTCTCTCTCTCTCTCTCTCTCTCTCTCTCTCTCTCTCTCTCTCTCTTTCCAAACGCCTCTCTGCAACCATTTTTGTTTGTCTGCGTGACTGTTTCGGTTTCTCCCCCTCATTTTCTCTGATTAAGGCTGCGACGGTTTCAACGGACGGCATCGCTAAATCATGTGACGCAGTGCACAAACAGTGAAATTGTCTTTAATCCGCCCTCGTGCCATTCGAGACTGACACATGTCGTCGTATCGTATGCGCATGATCAGTGGCCTCCTGGCGACCCGTCATAACCACTCGTTCCCGTTCCTCGCATTCGGTGCGGGCCAGCTATTGTCAGTGTCTGCAAGTGACGTCACGAATCCCCATTTGCGTTTTTGTGCGCGGTGTGTTTTTGTTTTCCGTTTCAGTAACGTGACGTCATGGAGTGTTTGTCACCTGACACTGACGTTCACAGAACTTTCTTAATTAAAGGCACATTATTTCGTGTCCACACTGTCCGGCTCACTGTCTCAGATCTGGCCAGGCTTTTAGGGGAAGGGCTCCTAATATGGACCACTTTTTGTTTCATGCTGATAACTAGCTTGTTTTCTTGCGAAGAAGTTTTATTTTGTGTTTGGTAGTCCTTCTCTCTTAGGTTAACCGTTAGGCCTAATTAGAGTGAAATAGCTTTGATAGACATTTAGCAAAAATTAAATACAGAAAAAATCACAAATGGTCCATATTAGGAGCCTGGGCGCCTGATATGGACCAGTGAAGCGGCCTTCACGAATCACTGTGAAAAGCACACTATACTTCAAAATAACATTATACAACTTAGTGTACAAGTCAGACTAATTAACATATGCTTTAGATTGATCTGTTTTGGGTTGATCAGAGCATTATTTGAAGCACGCCAGGAAACTAAAGAAGCTTATCAAAAACAGAGTGAAAATAAGTGAAATTATCAACTTCCACGAAAAGAAGACTTTTTATTATATTTCCCTTCCCCTACATGGGTCAAGACAATCCCTCAATTTGACCACACTGCAAAATCCCCATCATGACTGCTTCCTAGCTGTGCAAAACAAAACTGCCTTAAAAAATGAATATCATGGTAAACAGATAAACAGCATATACTAGTGTCTCCACTGACTTATGATTGCGTGTGTGTTTTACGACATACGTTAGCACACAGCTCTAAAAGATTGAAGGCAATGCCTTTACGAGTTCCTGAAATGTGCCGGTTTTTTTGGTCTCATTGCCCGATAAAAACGGCGTCAAACCCCGCTGACCTTGTGTGGCTTTTGAAAGGAATGACACCAATACCGTTCGGCATGCCATAGCATCATTGTTAGATGAGATAATAAAAGAAATCTGACCGTTTTGGGTAAACAATTATAATTAGGCGGACAGATAGACAGAGACATAGATAAAGAGACAGACAGACGGGCATTAGGAGAGAGAGAGAGAGAGAGAGAGAGAGAGAGAGAGAGAGAGAGAGAGAGAGAGAGAGAGAGAGAGAGAGAGAGAGAGAGAGAGAGAGAGAGAGAGAGAGAGAGAGAGAGGGTGGGGGATATTAGACAAATTAACAGACAGATAAAAGGAAAGCTAGAAAGAAAGAAAGAAAGAAAGAAAGAAAGAAAGAAAGACAGAAAGAAGGACAGACAGAAAGACAGACAGACAGACAGACAGACAGACACACAGACACACAGACAGACAGACGGACAGTCAAGAACAACAAAGTAGAAGACAAAGAAAGCAACATAAAACAAACGCAGAACCTACAGAGCAAACCATTCATACACTCAAATAGCAAAGAAGTCGGTCCTTCCATCCCAAGTGTGCAGGACGTTCCTGGAGGATTTCAATTTTGACGCGTTAGACAATTTACCTTGTTCAGACAGCCACGGTTCTAATTAACCCCTAATTCCTGTCCTGGTCAATCTTGACCACAGGGATAATTACACACCTAACAGTCCTGCTGTGCCAGTTTTGTTGTTAGCAGAGTCTGACCATGGGCCCTCCAACAGCTGAACCGCACTCGTGGTGAAATTGGTGGGAAGTTAACGACAAATTATGGGTGCTTTTATGACCAAAACACAAACACGCGCACGCACAACACGTGCGTACACACACACACGCGCGCGCACGCGCATATACGTCCACACACGCACACACGCACGCACGCACTCACTCACACACACACACACCCACACACACACACACACACACACACACACACACACACACACACACACAAGTTAAAACACCAAAACAGTAGCGATGATTGCAATGATATGATAGGAATTGTCCAAATAAGACGAAAACCGACCTCATCCGTGCCATGTGTAATGTCAACCTTCTCATTTTTCATTTTCGTTTTCATTGCTTTATTGTCACATCGCTGGAAAATTCGGATGACTTCCTCCCAGTGGAAAGCCAGCAGCCTCAAAGTCGTGCTACCCAGATTAAGGTGTAATCATGCATCCACCTGAGCCCAGCAGTGACACGGGGTTCGGACATGTATACTGTCATTCTATAAGTTATAAACTTGTTGTGGTCCTTTGTAAACCTGTTGTTATATTATCATGTATGTGTTTATGAATAAAATACTGTTTAAACCATACTGTCCGTGGGTCTGAACATAAAGTCACGCGTCCCGAACCGGATTCGAACCCGTGATCCACGGAGCACAAGTTCAGCGCTCTACCCACTGAGCACCTGGGCCCCCTAGAAAGCATTAGGAGGTAGCTATAAGTAGTTCGACTTGGTAGATGAGTTGGTAGAGCACTGGACTTGTGATCGGAAGGTCGCAGGTTCGAATTCGGGCCGGGACGGACACGTGGCAACTTTATGTGCAGACCCAGAGACGGAAGTCATATCCCACCCCCGTGTCACCACTACGGCACGTAAAAGACCTCGGTCATTCTGCCATAAGTGCAGATGGCTGATGCCACCTAAACACGCATGCACTTGTGTATCTCATCTAAAGCCGCGAGGGCGTAAAAACTCAAATTATCATAACCCATATCTTGTCCTTATCGAGGCGAAATATTTGGCCTGTAGGACTGTAAGCATTCTCTCTTTCCTATCGTATAAAGATATGCTTTCAAGACACAGTCCTTCTCGTGTAAATGCTCATAATAAGACCCACCATGACAATTTTGTTTGTTTGTTTGTTTGCTTAACGCCCAGCCGACCACGAAGGGTGATATCAGGGCGGTGCTGCTTTGACATATAACGTGCGCCATGGACACACAAGACAGAAGTCGCAGCACAGGCTTCATGTCTCACCCCAGTCACATTATCCTGACACCGGACCAACCAGTCCTAGCACTAACCCCATAAGGCCAGACGCCAGGCGGAGCAGCCACTAGATTGCCAATTTTAAAACCCACCATGACAAATCTGACCAGGTTTTTCACATAGAATAAGAGCATCCTTTCACTTGGGCACATTTTGCGTTTTTGCGTGGATCTGTGGTTGGTTAAGGTACGCCTATTGGCCCAGATCCTCCGACTTCAGCCCTTAAGAAAGCCCCAAGCTACCGTCCAATCAGCCTCACGAACTGTGTGGTCAAGACCATGGAAAGGATGGTGAATCAACGCCTTCTTTGGTATCTGGAGAAAGAAGACATCCTTGCACCAGAGCAAGCAGGCTTCCGCCAGTTCCAGAGCACAGAAGACCAGGCCACCTACCTGTCTCAGGAGATTGAGGATGCCTTCCAGAATCAGAAGATGGTCTTTGCAGCCTGGATAGACCTGCAGAAGGAGTTTGATAGAGTGTGGACAGATGGCCTTCTGGTGAAGACACAGAGATGTGGAGTCAGTGGAAAGATGCTGTCTTGGATACGATCCTTCCTGCACAACCGCAGATCGAGGGTCACAGTCAGCAGCCGATTGAGCAGGAGGGTTCTGATACGACACGGTGTCCCACAAGGCGGAGTGATCTCGCCAACTCTCTTTTTGATCTTCATCAACGATCTGCTGCCTGAACTGCCAAAGGGAGTCAAAGCTGCTTTATATGCCGACGATCTGGTAATGTGGTGCACCGAAGAACATTCAACCACAGCAACATACCGCCTGCAGTTGGCAGCTGACAAACTTGCAGCCTGGGCAGACGACTGGTGTGTCAAGATCAATCTAGAGAAATCCACGACCACACTCTTCACCTTGTCCCCAAAACAAAAGCCAGGAGTCATCAAACTTGGCGACACACCACTCAGGAATGATGACGAACCAACGTACCTCGGTGTCACATTCGACAAACGACTGACCTGGAAACCACAGATCCAGAAAGCAGAAAACAAAGCCAGACGCAAATTGGCCATCATGAGAAAGCTGGCTGGAACAAACTGGGGTGCCAGTGAGAAGACCCTGAAGACACTGTATGAAGGCACGGTGAGACCCCAACTTGAATACGGAGCCCCAGCCTGGTCAAGCGCTTGCAAATCCAACCTGCAAGCCCTGGACAAAGTCCAGAATCAAGCACTCCGTATCCTGACAGGAGCAATGAGGTCAACTCCAATCAAGACCATGGAGTCCCTGACAGGAGTCCAACCGTTGATCACTCGAAGAGACACAAAGACACTCATCCAAGCAGAGAAATACAAAAGCCTACCAAAGCACCCAATGAACAGCAGAATGGAAAAACCTATCAGGAACAGGCTGAAACGCTCAAGCTTTGTGCACCAAAGCAGAAGCCTCAAGCGACAGTACCTACCCCACCTGCCGGAAAGCACTCTGCCGCTCGATGCCACAGGAACATGCCCAACACCTTGGGAAGCCAACCAGAGGGTCCTCGAGATCAACACAACTGTGAAAAGCGTGACATCACGGGACATGAGTGACACCAGTAAGAAGGCGCTTACCCTGGCCATGATTGCAGACCACTACCCTGAAGAAGCGTGGATCCACGCCTACACTGATGGGTCAGCCACTGATGCTGTGAGAGATGGAGGAGCCGGCGTTCTTGTTCGGTACCCAGAGGGAGAGGCACAAACAGCGAGCATTCCCACAGGTTTGCACTGCACCAACTATAGTGCAGAACTGCCGTGTGCTGACAAAACCGAGTAAGTCCATTTTTTTCAAAAATGATATTTTTTGTTCATCAAAGCTTAGAAATTAAGGCGCACCTTATGTGTAAATTGTGACTTTGTGAAATAAATAGATAAGGAGATATACAAAAGTAAGTCCACACCTTAAAAACTGTTTAAAGTACATTTGCCATGTGCTGACAAAACCGAGTAAGTCCATTTTTTCCCAAAAATGATATCTTTTTGTTCATCAAAACTAAGAAATCAAGAAGCAGCCTGTGTGTAAATTTTGACTTTGTAAAATAACTAGATAAGGAGATATAGAAAAGTAAGTCCACAACTTCAAACATTTCTCAAAAAACATTACATGTCAATTTGCTGGTAAAACCAAGTAAGTCCATCCACCAATCACAAGAACCTTTATGACGCTATAACCAATCAGAATGCAATGTTTTTGCCAGTATGACGTCAAAGTCAATACGAATATTCTTGCGGCATTTTACTTGTTAGTAGGGGTGCTAGATTTGGTGCAAGCATGGCTGCTAAAGAAGAAGTGTTGTCAAGATAAATGACAAAACAGTGAAAATATTGTTAACATTACGAATTTGCACAAGATGGAGAGAGAGAGAGAGAGAGAGAGAGAGAGAGAGAGAGAGAGAGAGAGAGAGAGAGAGAGAGAGAGAGAGAGAGAGAATAAACAGGGAGAGAGAGACTAAACAGGGAGAGAGAGACTAAACAGGGAGAGAGTGAGAGAGGGGAAAGAAATCAGGGTCGAGGGGGGGGGGGGGTGGAGGGAGAGAGAGAAACAAAGGGAAAGAGGAATTAGGGAGGGAGGAAGAGAGTAAGAGGGAGAGAGATAGCGAGAGAGGTAGGGAGGGATAGAAAGAGAGATGGAGGGAGGAAAAGAGAGATATAGGGAGGGATAGAGGGAGGGAGAGAGAGAGAGAGAGAGAGACAAGGATCGTCAGGATAATTATATATAGATAGAGAAGAAAAATGTTTAAAATAAAACGTCATAAGGTGACGTCATTATGTCTCGCCTTATCGAAAGAGGTCATTTGTGTGTTCTAAACTTTAAATGACGTCATTTGTCAGTTCTAAACTTAAAAGGACGTATTTTCTGTATGGGTCGTCTGACAAGAATTTTAAAACTATCATTATAGGAAAATTGGGAACCCCTTGGACTTACTTGGTTTTGTCAAAACATTCATGCACACTTAAAAAGTTGGTTTTTTAGGTTGTGGACTTACTTGTTCATATCTGCTTATCTAAGCACTCTAAAAAGTAGAAATTAGCACACAAGATGCGCATTGATTTCTTCTTTTTGATGAACAAAAAATATCATTTTGAAAAAAAAAATGACTTACCAAAGCGGAAGGTCGTGGGTTCGAATCCCGGCCGCACCTGACGGGTAATTAAGGTGAAGATTTTTCCGATATCCCAGGTCAACTTACGTGCAGGCCTGCTGGTGCCTTATCACCCTTCGTGTGTACACGCAAGCACAAGACCAAGTGCGCACGGAAAAGATCGTGCAGTCCAAAGCAGAGTTCGGTGGGTTATAGAAACACGAAAATACCCAGCATGCTTTCACCGAAAACGGCGTATGGCTGCCTAAATGGTTTTGTAAAAACGGTCATCCACGTACAAATCCACTCGTGCAAAAGCACACGTGTACGTGGGAGTTTCAGCCCACGAACGCAAAAGAAGAAGAAGAAGCAGAACTAAAACGCCTTCACAAAAATTGCGTCCTCGCTGTTAAAACCCGTCAATCGGGACAGTGAATATTTCCGTACCATGTCCACACGGCACCTGAATTGCTTAATATCAATTCAAACGTAACACATCTATAAATAGATTCAGGAAACATTGACACCTGCAATAAAATCACTTTCGTGCCTGTGCTAGCATTTTAATGTCCAGAAATATTTCTTAATAACAATTTCAAGAAACGATTTTTAAGACATCAAACCCGGGTAAATAGTGTTTGATTTGAATTTCAAATAATGTGATTTAAGGCTGTAACTATAGTAGTAACCGTACCACCCAAATTAAACTTACAACAACAAAACATTACCGGAACAAAAAAACATGCTGTGTAGCTTAAAAAATTGTACGTGAATAATATGTATTTTAGCAAATCACCGCAATCTGATATGCTCATCATTCTCCAAGGCACTCAAACTAACACTCACGTACACAGTCATACACAAGAACCAGCTTTTATTCTTGACTGGACATAGTCCTTAGATCAAGACTGGTTTTAATCAGAACAAACACACAAACGCACACATTGTTACAGGTTCGCTTCGAAAGTATCTGTGAGAATCGTACCGAAATGAGCCAGAGCGTTGTTTAGAGATCAAATAAGCAAAGGGAAGTAAGCGCTCTAATGTGCACACGACATGTGTAATAGAGTAAGCGAGAGTTATTCGGAACGTTTCTCCTGGCACCTGAGAGAATAACGCATTGAAATGAACAAGCGACTTTCATCCTCAAAAAAAGCATTACTTTTTCTTCCAAATGTTTTGACAAAACCAAGTAAGTCCACTTGCTTAGATCTGTCACATTTTTTAGATCTGATATAATGGAAAAAAGTGACAAAACCAAGTAAGTCCACAAAATGCCCAACAAAACAAAAACCATCCATCAGATCATTATCAAACTCGGGTTGTAAACGTACATTAATGCTATTTATCTTATTATCTCTGTAGGTTGATCAAGATAATCGTCACTTTTGAGAAATGTAATAAAACAGAAAAAGTCGTTTATCTCAGAACTAGCTTCAGTGGACTTACTCGGTTTTGTCAGCACACGGCAGAGAAGTACAGGCCTTGAGGACAGCAGCCACAATAGTTGACGGATCAGACCATGAATGTCCTCAGGTCGTCTTTCTGACAGACGCAATGTCAGCACTCCAAGCTCTGTCTGCCAACAAGGAAACTGAGCTCAACAACGCCCTCCAACAGGTTGCTCAGAACCGAAGGGTCGTGCTTCAGTGGGTGCCAGCTCATTGTGACATAGCAGGAAACGAGGCTGCAGACAAACTTGCCAAGGAAGGTGCCTCAAAGGAACAGTTCACGTCCCAGCTGCAGTACAAGGGAAAAAAAGACAATCATCAAAAACAAGAGGAAAACCAGAGCGGAGAAAGATGACTACCACCTGCTCCAACGTGAAGAACAAGTCGTCCTACTCAGACTCCGCACTGGACATAACAGACTAAACCATCATATGGCCACAAAGCTGAAGCTAGTTCCCTCCCCCCTATGTCCGTGTGGCAAGAATCAGACAGCAGAGCACATCCTGCAGGCTTGTCCATACCACAGTGCTCTGAGGGACACCACCTGGCCAGAGGAGACAGCGCTACAAAAGAAGCTATACGGCCCCAGAGAGGACTTGGAGAGGACAGCACGTTTCGCCCTGCAGTCCGGACTGACGATCTAACAGCGAACGACAAGAAGAAGAAGAAGACTTGGGCACATACACAAACACAATAACGTGGCTGTATGCTATGCAGAGTGAACATTTTTGGTTGACCTGATTTTTTGTATCATAAATTATTGAAGCAAAAATGTTCCATTGTGCACAGAAAGTAGCCAGGATGTTGTTAATTGTTTGTATAAGTCCAAGTGATATGATACTCTTGTCCATCGTAAACTCCTGGACACATTTCTGATGGTTGACATGATTGTTAACACGGGAAATGAATGCACATTTAAAAAGGAAATAAAGCAAATCCAACTGAGGACGGGGTGAGAATGTTACTGGGGGGGGGGGGGGGGGGCGCGGAAGGAGGGCTGGTGGTAGACGGGAGGTACAGAGAGAGGAAGAAGTATGGTGGTTAATGGAACACGGAGCGCGTTTATACTAACCCTCGGGAGAATTAGCCTTCCTCATACACCTTTGTCCGTATCAATATTTTACTTCATTTTGGTTTCAACATATAGTAGTCACGAGACATAATGAAGAGTTTGCGTGGAGAACGACCAAAACCTCGGTACTGAAACGGGAAAAAATTGACGTCATTTTTCTCGTCTGCAACTGCCCGTGTAGAATCGCGTTTGACAACAAGGCACACACAAAAGTTTGTTTCCGAAGACAAGGCCAACAAAGGTAGGGTCGGTTGGTCGGGTACGTTTTTTTAATCGAAGTTTATGTTTTATTAAGGCAGTCGCATGTGGCCTTTTATTTCCTGGATATCATGCGAGCTGTGTCCCCTGGATGTCGGAGATCGGAGTCACTTCCCTTGTAAAATCTTCAAAATCGAATTTTGACTTTTATAATCACATTTTTTGAAGGGTAAAAAAATGATTATGATCGGGAGGAAAAATAGCTTTACATCAGAAACCTAGAATTGTTTTCCTAGGGCGAACTGTTTGTTCACAGTGGACCATTCCATGAAGCATAGAAAGGGTATTACACAGCGTCACGCTCATAAGAAAAATACCTATCTGAGTGTTAGGCATTTCTGTAGTGAAACTACAGGGGAAACTATTGCCACGGTAACGTTAACAAAACTGCCGATCTCGTTTCTTGAGTTAGGCACTTTTTCTTTATGATACAGGAAGACTTGTTTTGAGAATGTGAAAGTATGCAAAACCTCTGTGTGGGTTGTTATGCAGTTTTGCTGATTGAAAATGTTGCTGTCAGCTCTTTATTTCACGTTTATCCAGCTGTCACCGCTCGAGATAGGCAGTTTGCATCTTAAAACGAAAATGAGATAGACAGATTGTTCAGAAACCAAAGAAAGTTGTTAGCGTTTTTTTTTTCTCAAAACATAAAAAACATGAAATAGGCAATTATCTTATGAGCGTAACGACAGGCAGTCTCGGTCTCAAATAATGTCCAGGGCGGGGACGTAGCTCAGTCGGTAGCGCGCTGGATTTGTATCCAGTTGGCCGCTGTCAGCGTGAGTTCGTCCCCACGTTCGGCGAGAGATTTATTTCTCAGAGTCAACTTTGTGTGCAGACTCTCCTCGGTGTCCGAACACCCCCGTGTGTACACGCAAGCACAAGACCAAGTGCGCACGAAAAAGATCCTGTAATCCATGTCAGAGTTCGGTGGGTTATAGAAACACGAAAATACCCAGCATGCTTCCTCCGAAAACGGCGTATGGCTGCCTAAATGGCGGGGTTAAAAAAAGGTCATACACGTAAAATTCCACTCGTGCAAAAAACACGAGTGTACGTGGAAGTTTCAGCCCACGAACGCAGAAGAAGAAGAAGAAATAATGTCCCATTCGTCTCGGTCCGTACTGAGTATTCGTTCGTACTTCGCGCAACCTCTGTAATGTCTCCTCCAATGAGACCCGAAGGGAAGTAACTCATTTTTGACCTGAGTTCAGGATGGGTCCAAAAAGTGTCCGAGACAATCTGAAAAATTAATTCTTTAAAAATTGCTCGCTCTTTACGTAGGGCACCTAGGATGTTCCCGTTTGGTAAGCGTTCAAATGGAAGGGTGTGTGTACTGTGTGTAAAAGCCTGACAGTATCTGTGATGGTTTACGGTAGGCTTACTGTGCCTTTAATGTTCAACATTGATTGGGTTTTTGAGAGTGAACGTTTACAGTCGTTGTCCTCAGAAACACGAATCCAATGCCGCGATGGTTCCACAAATAAATAAACAGCCTGATTGGCTTTTACTCTGCCAAACCACGTTTCATCTGAAGCTCAAACCCATTCATAACCTCGATTTATACATGAACATTATAAGATGTTTGATGGGTTGTTGACAGACCAACTTTTTTGTCGGTCCGAGGGGGAGCATATCGTCTTTTGTTTCATATTTATTGACCAAGGCCGAAGGCCGAAGGCCGCGGTCAATAAATATGAAACAAAAGTCGATATGCCCCCCGAGGACCGACAAAAAAGCTGGTCTGACAACAAACCACCAAACATCGTTTTTGTCATCATTTTGGTAGTGAGAAAATAAGTGCACAATCAACACAGGGAGCCATGCTTTGAAACACGAGTTCCGTTTTGATAACCACACGAGTTCCGTTTTGATAACCACTGGCAATCAAAGCTGGCGTGTGAAAGCAACTTTCTGTGTTTTTGAGTTAATAAAATGTTGGGATGAATATGTCAGGTTTTAGGATGCACAGTTCTGTAGGTTCATCTCGATATTCCACCCCCTCGGCTTTCAGTTGTAAATATTAAGCTTAGTGATCGAATGTGGAAGCTATGTTGGGTCAAAGGTCACAGAAGATTTGCGTCGTGCAGCGAAGGAAAGAATCGCGATCTTGTTTCAGACTCAGTGCCTCTTTGTTTTTCATTAAACCTGTCATTTTGCTTGCTCGGCTTTGTTAGATGTTTGCATATCTTGTTGCTATGTTCTTTGCTTTTATTATTATTTCTTATTTGCGCTTCGTTTATCGATACAACGTCTTGTGCACGGGTCAAAATGTACGTGTGTGTCAGAATTTGACATTCGTGTTTCTCCGAACGTCTGTGTATCGAAACACAGATACACGCACTCCATGACTTTGTAAGAAGACAAAACATATCGGTAGGTTTCATTTGTTTGTGATGAATTTATGACCTTTCATGAAGTAGTTTTGTTTTTTGTTTACTTATGCCAGTTTGCCAGTTCGTTTTTGGAACTTTGCAAAGCAGTGTCGTGTCGTCTGTTTAGGTCTGGGGAAACGCCAATGAAAAGAGCCGAAGAATCCCCGAGCGTTTCTATTGGGTTTGCTTTTGATTATCCATGTATAACCTGCTTCCTGCAACTATGGTAACCGGGGATTTATTGCATGGGGAACATGAGATTTATTTCCCAGGTGCTTGTGAATGAAAACCCGTGAAAATGATGACAATGTTTATTGTTACCCAGATGGTTACGAATGAAAACTTGTGAAAATTATGACAATCGGTAATGACAACTAAAATAGACACACCCCTACTAAAAGATTTAGCAAGAAATTTACTTCAATTTCTTTTATATGATGGCTTATGTGCACTATATTCTAAAAACATTAAATATTTCTCTGTCAGTGTCGGAAACTAAGCTTAACCTGATACGCATGTCTGTAAAAGCCGTAACTCCAATACTTCCTGTTTTAATACAAATCTCAATGTCACGTGCGGTTAGCCCTTTAATTTTCGGAAATGAATCCATTAGTTTTGACAACAACTCTCACTGCCTCAACACCCGTGGAGATCAAAAGAAAAACAAGCAATGTTTTCTGCTGTTCATGTACACAAAGCATGGAGGAAAACACTGACGGGTGATCAGATCGGAACACGGGTTTTGCATTGCACAAAGGTTTTGACCCGATTATGGGCCTAGCCGTTAATTATTGGTGCGTGTCGTGTGTCGGCAAAGAAATAATTGTTTGAAGATGTGTACTGATGCATAACTGACTGCATGCGCCATCATTTGATCGGACGAAATGTCTGCGAGTCGATCACTTCAAGGTTAATTATCTATCGTTGTTATTCTGTTGTGTTGTGCCGCCGCTTGGCCGTTTGAACTCTGGCATAACTTCGTTTTTGGTTGGTTTGTTGTTTGGCTTGGCGATTCCTTTGTTTGTTTCTTTGGTTTTTGTTTCATTGCTTGCTTTTTGTTGATCTTGGCCCTGCTATGTTTGTTTTATTATAAAACATAAACATTCGCTAGCATATTTACAACTACTATTCAAGAGACATGTTTAGTTACCTGTACTTCAGAGACGACTTAGACTTGTTGTTATCATATTGGCCTTTTTTTTTTTACTATTGTATGGTATATGTGAGGAGTGTATGGGTGTATGATTGTTATCCACACCAGGACTGAAAAGTATTGTTAAGTTTAATTCACTTCATAAAAGGTATTTTAAAGGAATTCTAAATTGGTGTTGATAAGTAAAAATGATATAGGCAGTTAATTGTTGTTGTTTTTTCCCGCAATGTTATGTATAAATGAATTTAGCCATAATCCGTGAATTTCTTTTTTTGAGACATGAAATCCATATTTATAAACAAAATATTTGTTTTAAACGGAATGAGTCATATATATGTATTAGTGAAACAACCTGCATTTCTTTCTTGTTCTTGTTTTTTTGCTTTTTCATGTACCTCCATGGGGTTTCTTGAATAAAATGTGCCTTGCCTTGCCTTGACACATACCGGTGGCTTGTGTGCTATAAGGCCTGTGGCGGAATAAGTTCGTGTTCTTGTTCTTGTACCTGTTTGACCAACATGCGCTAGACATATTCCGTAACGGCATTTCTTAAAATCACAGTTCGTCACGTGAAAACAGTTCGGCTGACTTAATTACTCA
>NC_090251.1:28150404-28155404 GCF_037325665.1 Littorina saxatilis
TTTTGGAACGTTGGCAGTCTCTTTGTTTTTGGATTTGCTCATCTTTTGAAGCATCACATTCTTCATGACGCCTTTCTGTGTCTGCATCCGCGAAATGTTTGTTCCTTTCGGGATCTTTGTCATCTATGTTCACAATTCTGTCCTTCCAGATTCAGACTAACAGACCTCGGTCTCGAATAGCAAAAACCAACCTAACAGACCTCGTGAGCGAGCCACACTCCTAGGGCAGCTAAATTCGCATATGGAAACAGTACTGTCGTCCGGGATGCTGTTTTCAGTATTCTTGGCGTTGAAGAATTTGTAAAGAGAAGAAACGATAACAGCAGGAGAAATGAAAGTCGTGTGTGCATTTTGGAGCTTTTGGAGGGACGATTTCGAGTTTGAATCCGTTTTTGCCATGCTCCACAACGTGACATACAATCTTGCACACGTTTGCTTTAGTAGTGACAAAGAAGGAAAGCGTGTGACATATATTTTTATTTGGCATTACACGAGAAGTAGTTTGCCTTTAAAGATATACCTTCCTTCACGTGTGAATCATCTCAGGGGCGGAGCAGTTAAGCCCGAGGGAGGGGGGGGGGTTACAACCTGGGATCCAGGGGTCGGTAGAGGTGGGGTACCGTGGGGGGTCTGGGGGGCAAAGCCCCCCTGGAGCTGAAGAATTTTAGTTATCTTATAAAAAATGTGTAGCTTATCCTTGATTTTAAATTGATCAACTGGTGTCAGCAGCCACTCATTATTTCTTTTAAAGTTAGTATTAGATAATGGCAATTTATCTTCCATGATATCTGCTCCCGACATCAAATAGTATGGTTAGAAGAAAGAAATGTCGCATAGGAGTGGCTGTTAAAACAATACAAAAATGATACTGATTAAACAATTAACACTTCCCCCGGCTTTACAGATAGAAACAACAACAAAATTCACACATTTTTTTGTTTTTGTTTTTTATTTACAGCCGAGGGGGGGGGGGGGGGTCCGGAACCCCTGTAACCACCCCCCTAATCCGCCCCTGCATCTTATAAATCGCGATAGATCCGTCCAGGATTCTCCAGGGCCGGACAATCGGGGGGGGGGGGGGGTATGGGGGTTGCGCAACCCCCCCCCCTCGCCTAAACATGTACCTCACTTATTTAAAACATTTTTTATTATTGTTTATGTTATGCCGTTTCATGCAAGGAGCGACCATTTTCCTATCTCAGAATATGACCTACCCATCAGCTTCAGGGGGCTTCGCCCCCTGACCCCCACAGAGCCCCTTGACCCCGCCAGGGGGATCATCCCCCTGGACCACCACTGGCAACCCCCCCCTCCCCCCTCCTCTTAGCCTAGTCCGGCCCTGCTAAACCAACATATATTTTTGTTTGGCCTAAGGTATCTTTTAAGGCAAACTACTTCCCGTCTCAGATCTCGCGAGGCTTTCACATGGAATTAGATCATCCCTCCGCTTAGTCACAAAACCAAAAATGATCAACCCGGGTATTCTCTGGGCACATTGGGATTTTTTTAAAATGAATTTGATCATAAAAATCACCCGACGGGCACAATAGACAAGTGGATAAGACGACGGCCTCCCAAGCGGGAGGTCGTAGGTTCGAATCCCGGCCGCGCCTGGTGGGTTGTAAGGGTGGAGATTTGTCCGATCTCCCAGGTCAACTTATGTGCAGACCTTCTAGTACTTTATCCCCCTTCGTGTGCACGCAAGCACAAGACCAAGTGCCCACGGGAAAAGATTCTGTAATCCACGTCAGAGTTCGTCGGGTTATAAAACACAAAAATACTAACCATGCATCCGATCCCCCGAAAAAAGCGGCGTATGGCTGCCTTAATGACGGGGTAAAAACGGCCATACCGTGGGAGTTTCAGCCCATGAACGAAGAAAAAGAAGATCCTATCTCTCAGACAGAAACAATTTTGTAATTGTAAACGACGTCCCATCCCAGAAAACCTCCCTCCTTTTTGGCGTTCCCCAGGGCTCTGTGCTCGGGCCCGTGCTGTTCATCATGTACACCTCCCCTCTGACTGACCTCGTCGACAGACATTCCGTTTCCCACGAAATGTTTGCTGACGACACTCAGCTTCAGAACTCAGTGACTCCCTCAGAATACGCACAGATGACCACCTCCCTTCAGTCTTGCATTGCTGACGTTGAACTCTGGATGTCCACTAACAAGCTTAAACTTAACTGTGACAAAACAGAAGCCATTCGTTTCACCAAATCCTCCCTCTCCTCCTCTCTCTCTCTCCCTCCTTCTATCACTTTGGGCAGCAGCACTATTGAATTCTCAGACTCCGTCCGTGATCTTGGCATCTTTTTTGATAGCGATCTCTCCATGAAACACCATGTTATGAAAGTCTGTCTGTCCGCTTACATCGAGCTTAAGAGAATAGGTTTAAGTCTCCGTGTGTGTGAATGAGTGTATGTGCGCCTTGAGTCGCCTGTTGGTGAGATATGTGCGCGTTATAAATATTCGTATTATTATTATTATTAATAGGTTCTATCCGCCCATACCTTACCAAAGATGCCACCAAGACCCTTGTTTCCTCCCACATTCTTTCTCGATTAGACTACGGAAATTCTGTTCTCATTGGCTGTCCTCAGTCTGTCATCCATCCTTTGCAGCGCGTTCAAAATTCTGCAGTCCGGCTTGTCTTCAAAGCCCCTCGGTCCCAGTCCTGTTCCCCCTTGCTAAAGAAACTTCATTGGCTCCCTGTAGAGCTGAGAATCCAATATAAGTGCTGCTGTATCTGCTACAGAATAATATCTGGCTCAGTCCCATCCTACCTGTCTGACCTGTTCACACGATCCCTCCGCTCCTCTGTAGACACTAGAATATTCCGTCTATCTTGTTTTAGTCGCAAACAGCGCGGCCAGAGAGCCTTCTCCCACTCTGCTGCCGCTGCGTGGAACTCTCTCCCTTACTCTATCCGACACTGCCAAACATTTTGTTCCTTCAAATCAAACCTTATTACACACTTCTTCACACATCATTTTGATTAATTTTATTTCAACATGGTGCATTTTTGATCAGGTGTTTGAATGTTTGAATGCTTTGCCTGTGTTAGTATGCTTGCAGCTTGTATTGATGTAGTGTTTCGTTGTTCACTTGTGTGCTGAATGCCGCGGCACATGCTTTGTATACATGTATATGTATGTTTCATATTTTCTTTCATTGTAAAGCGCTTAGAGAATGTAAAGCGCTCTATAAATCTCCCATATTATCATTATTATTATTATAATAGCCACTATAGCGGCGTTTCTAGAAATTAATGCATACAAACAAAATCCTACTCACTACTGCAAGGAACCAAGGTGTTGACTTTTGGTATGAATCCAAGTGGACGGGAGGTCTTAATCTTATCCTGTGTAAAAGCCTGGTAAGATATAAACGGTGAGCCGAACAGTTTTCAACAGGAGGAGCTTGCCTTCAAGTACAAATCCAAAAACGAATAGACTGCCCACGTTCCAAAATTCAGAATCACAAAACATTTAATTATTGACAAAACAAAACAAAACTGTTGTGGAGATCGTTAGATACCACTGGAATCGAATGGAAGGATAAAGAACATTATGGAACTTACTTTGATTAAGTGCGCAGTCACTCATGACGTAGGCGTAGACGCTCATCGGACAGACGGAACTGTGTAGATCTAACCAGATTAGTGTCGACGTTTCCCGAATATTCTAGTATGTCCATTAACTATACAAGTAGGGCTGCGCACACGTATTGTTGTTCTTTACCAGTCTTGCACTTGTTCTTTCTTACACTGTGCTGAGAGATAATTTTATTGTCACCGTTGTTCCAGCTGTTAATAAATCTACAGAACCTACACAACTCGTTGTGTCTCCTTTGCGACTAAGAGTGAAGAAAGGAAAAACACGACAAAAACGTTCACTTTTCGTAACGTTTTGTTTTTGTCAATAATTAAACGTTCCAACAACATACCTTTCTTGTTGTTTTGATTTTGTCTTTAAGTAAATTGCATATTCTTTGTACGTCCATGTTGCGAGCCAGATGTCAAACGAATAATTTTTGCTGTACATGCATGTACACCAAAGCGGAACATCACGTTGCAGATTTACCAAATGGCAAAGAAGCAGATGTAAGGATATAACCCAATATCATTCAATACAGAATGATCAGAGCAGTGTAAAACTCTTATCTCGCGCAGTGAAAGGAAATTCTGGAAGGTGTAAATTTGATTTTCAAGTCTCATCACTTTCCCATCGCTTTTCGATAGCTGGGGCACAGCAACATTATCTTTATCCAAAACACAGGTTTTACAGAGGTGTTCACTTGTCGCAACGTGTATTTGTTTCTTTATTTGTGATAAAAAAAAACCCACGTTTTGTTACATTCGCGTCAGCAAAGAAATGCTTGTTTGGTTGTATTTGAAACTACATTTGGGATAAATACGTTACCAAAAAAAATAAGTTAAAGTATGCATCCCAGACATTCATTTTCCAATAGTTCACTGCAGAAAGCCGTGTTTCGCTCATGAGTTGAAGGTTCCACCCCGCTGACAACGCGAATGATGTCTCTCTTGGCAAAGCTCGATTGATAATTCTTTTTCTTCTTCTTCTTCTTCTTCTTCTTCTTCTTCTTCTTCTTCTTCTTCTTCTTCTTCTTCTTCTTCTTCTTCTTCTTCTTCTTCTTCGTTCATGGGCTGAAACTCCCACATCCACTCATGTTTTTGCACGAGTGGAGTTTTACGTGTATGACCGTTTTTATTGACCCCGCCATTCAGGCAGCCATACGACGCTTTTGGGGGAGAGTGATAATTCAACTTTCATATAAGACTTCAGTACGTAACTCGTGCTAAGCGTACGCACTCAAGAGTCTGGCTGTTGGTCTATAGCCGTTGGCAAACAAGGACACATCACGGACAGCTAAGCTTGCTTAGGGCGTCTGTTTCTGATAACGAGTGAACAGCTGATGAATAAGAGGCGCAACGAGAATTAGGAGGGAAGGCTAGCAACTGTAACGGCGAGGTACCGA